>NW_020664452.1:279975-315127 GCF_002925995.2 Terrapene triunguis
AACTCCCCCGATCTGCGGGGGCACAGAGGCGGCGGGCGGCATCCGAGCGCGCAGCCGCCTCCTCCTCGGGCTCCAGCTGCTGCTGCGCTGGGGAAGTTGCTTTGGCCCCGGCGTGCGATGGAAAGCAGCGGGAGCCGGGAAAGTTGGAGCCCAGGGAGGAGGCGGTCCCCTTACCATGCCTGCCTACTTTCCCGGACATGTTCGTCTTTTTGGAAATTCCTCCCGGATGGGGATTTGAGGACCAAAAAGCCGGACATGTCCGGGAAAATCCGGACGTATGGTAACCCTAGCCTGGATGGATGGGCATCTGGTATTTTTTTAAAGATTGAAACAAAGAGAAGCACCCAGGACCTCTCTGGCTTGTAGGAAAAGAGTGGGGTAGAGTCCGTGTATGTAGTGGTAGCCCAGGGGTGAATGCTTTCCCACTCACTCCATTGCCTTCCCAGAATTCCAGGTCAGAATTAAAATACCCTGGATTTCCTCCCTCACATGATGAATCCCTTAGGATTAATTATGGTAGGACCACAATTCCCAGGGATTTTCTGTTCAGGCCATCGTGTCTGCAGCCAAGTGAACTTCACCTTGCTAAGGCTATTGGGGTTGACAAGAGCAGCTCAAGGCCATGGGCCAGTTGAGTTCTCTGGGCTGGGGTGTAACTGCTTGAGCTCTCTGGTTGGATGCTCAAGTGGTTTGAACTGGGACTTTCTAACATGCCCAGTGCCCCTTCCTTGTTTCCTTGCCCCTCTTCTGAATGGGCAGGTCTAAACTGGGGAAATAGGCAGTGTTTAAAAACGTGTTTCCTAACGTGCTTGAACTATCACATTTTTCAATACAACCTATTTCCTAGTCTAGACAGGGTAGGCCAATGTCATAGCCCCACATTCCATTCTTCGCTCAGGTATAGGCTTTAAAGAGGGAAATTGCTCTATTGTATAGTAAGCAGGGCTGTGGGTGTGTTTTCCAGCAATGTGTCTTTTGGTTTTCATTATTCACCCTCTCTCATAGCCTTGAGACAGAAGCAGTTACTGACTGTAGGGTCGTCTGAGAGCCACAAACCCCTCTTCTGTTTTTGCTGGGAGTGTGATTTGTAGCTAATGCTGGAAGAGCTGTACAGCATGTTTAGCTGACGGCCTCTTTTCACGGGATGCCCTTAGCAGCACATTCTAAGGTGGCACCTGATTTTATATGTAAAGTCTTTTGATTGAGGAAGTTTGGACAGGTCAGGTGGTTTGTTTGCATTAGCACTCTGGTTTCTGTAGGTCTACAGCGTATGCGCCCTATTCCCAGAGTAGCATTCTGGTGGTCTTGCTATGTAACAAGAGAGCCACTTCCAGCTCACATTGGAAATATAGAAAGTAGCACTGATGGCAATGGTTTCACTGCAAAGAGTTTGCCAAGAAAGGATAAGGACAAAGTGTTGTTAGCTGCTTTCTCCCACCAGGTGCAAAGTACACAGCAGGTATGCAGTGATCCTGAGTGTCACCTTACTGCATCCATCTCTGCAGTGGCTGAATGTTACATTCTATCACAATACGTGGATACCTAATAGGGGCTTATAAGTTAGAAGCTGTGAAAATACTGTATACAGAGTGGGGTATTAGAAGGTATGCTGTATTGTATACACTGGTGGGTTGGAAGGTATGGCATATTGTGTACAGTGGGGTATATGGGAAGGTATGCTATACTGGATTGCATACAGTGAGATATTGAAAGGTATGGCATATTGTTGCACTTTGAAAGCTAGGAGTATAATTAATCTGTCACAATTCCCCTGACTCCAGTGAAATTACACCCGGGGTAAAATTGGCCTTCTGCATCTACTGTGCTGGAAACCACTGTATGGCATAAGGGAAAGCAAAGGCTTCCCAGAGGCAAGGAGGAGACAGAGCACGTGAGGTGAGGGAAGGGGAGGAGGCAGAGCTAACTGGGTATATCAGAGCTTCTCAGCTGGCTTAAGGTCCTTGGGGGATCTTTCTACTGGGCACAGTGGAGAATTAAGCCCAAATCAGTGAAATAAGCATCTTGGCCTGGTATCCCCATTTATATAGCTGTTACAGGAAAACAGTCTCTTACATTTTAAAATAAGTGATACAGAAGTAAAGCTGGATCCGCTGTCTCATTGGTCTGATGGGGATATAGCAGCTCGAGAGCATAAAATTCTCATTCACTTTAGCAGGGTTCAAAGCCAGCTAGATAGCAAATCAATGACACATTTTTGTGCACCGTCTGAGCAAGACCTTGCTAATTTGCTTCTAAGTCCCCATTCTATTGTCCAAATTGCACCACCATAATCTTTAAATTGTGCCCCCTTACTATCAGCAGTTACTAGTCCCCTGTGCTCACAGATGTGCCTATAAAGCACAACTAATCTTTAGCATTCTGTGAGCAGATGGAAAAGAACAGTAGTATCTCCCTTTGTCCAGTCTTCAGCCAGAAAGTCGGTGGCCAGAAGTGAAAGTCATGCATACTTTCACAAGGCATTGCCATGCATGATATCCTTGTTTGGAACCTTGGGATTCATGCTCTTGACACTATGTAAGTCAGACATGCTGTGGGGCAGCTGAGAGGGAAACTTTAGACTACAAGCTCTTTGGGGTAGGGACAGTCTTTTTGTTGAGTGTTTGTATAGCAAAATGGGGTCCTAGCCTATGACTGGAGCTCATGGGAGCTATCTCATGACAAGTAACAACAATAGTAAGTAAGTTCTAACAATAAATAATACTCTTTGCCAGGGGTTGGTTGGTTTGTTTTAAACAAACCTGGTACTGGTCCACTCATGGAAATGAGATTCTTGACAACTGGCGGCTATTCTTAAGTAAATGGATAGACAGAAAGTCCTAACCTGAACGCAAAAGGGTGGGGGGCAAGGGAGACCTGTCCTATATTCCTGGGGAGGCTCAGGGTACATCTATGCTGCAAAAAAAGACCGGGGGCAGTGAGTCTCAGAGCCTGGATCAACTGACTTGGGTTCACACTATGGGGATAAAAACGTTCTGGTTTGGGCTGAAGCCCGGGCTCAGACTCTCCCCCAAACCGGATTTCAGAGCCTGGAGTACAGCCTGAGTCAGAACAGCTACACTGCTATTTTTAGCCCTATAGCACAAGCCCGAGTCAGTTGACCCAGGCTCCGAGACTCACTGCCCCCGGTCTTTTTTTGCAGTGTAGACATACCCTTAAACTATGCCAGGCCTAATTCTCCTCTTACACTAGTTTTACACAGTTACAACTCCACTGACTTCAGTGGAGATATTGTTGACTTATACCACCCTGAAAGTAGGATCACGCCGTATGTATTTTTTAAATAGCTAGTATCGTATCTTACTAAACTTTCAAAAGTACTTGTACATCTGTGGTGTTATTCTCTCTTTAATCAGGATTTTAAATAATTTTCTCAAGGCAACACTATTAATTGCTCCCTACGATATACATAACACACTCGGATATTTGAGGTTAAAGTATGTGCTTTTCTGGGATGTTTTTTGGGAGTGATTTTATACCCATTGTTCATTTTTAACAAGATTTATTAGATTTCACACAGACTCAAAAAATATTTTGTTTGGGGGGTTTTTTGGTCAAAAACTGCAGCAATTTCATTTGTCAGTGAAAAAAAATTTCAATGGACTACAACTTGAAATAGGTAAAGCAATCTTGCTTATGTTCCAAAAATGGAGCACGAGATCAATTAACTGATGGTTGTAGCAACATACTGTATCTGAGGATTACAGCGCTCACTGGAACGACTGTGTTCAGGAATGTACACTGGAAGTAGGAGATAGATTCAAGATGTTTTTGAATAGGCTAAATCACATACAGATGTACATACAGCATGTCCAGTCAAAATGATTTAAGGCAGAAACATGCACAGGAAAAATAGATGAAGAAAAACAAATCATGCAGTTATAATTAACATACCTTGCAGTGACACCTGTTGCTTTCCATGATAAGAAATCTGGAAGATCAAAGAAGTAGCCTGCCTTTTCCCAGCAAGACTCTCTCAAGTTCTGACAAAATTTAAAAAGAGATAGACATGAGTTGCAATCATGGTCTGCCTTCATTTTTAAAAACAAATTCTAAGTCAGTGCCAGTTACCTAAAAAAACAAAACCAAAAAAACCCCAGTATTTTTTCCTAATGTAAAACTCTGAGCAGGGCCGGCTCTAGGATTTTTGCCGCCCAAAGCAAAAACAATTTTGGCCGCCCCCCCCCCCGTTTTTTAATTACCCCCCCCGGCCCCGCCTCAACTCCGCCCCTTCCCCAAATCCCCAGCCCTGCCTCCTCCCCCCAGGCTCTCAAGCCTAGGAGGGAGGGAGGGAGGGAGGGGAAGAAGCGGCGCCCGCGCTGCGGCCACTCAGAGTCTCCCCCTCCCTCCCAGGCTCTCAAGCCTGGGAGGGACGGGGAGCAGCGGCGCGCGAAACAGCTGTTTCGCGCGCCGCGGCCGCTCGAGATCTCCCCCTCCCTCCCAGGCTTGAGAGCCTGGGAGGGAGGGCGAGTAGCGGCGTGCGAGCGGCAGCGGAGGTGAGCTAGGGTGGCCGGGGCACATTTTTAGGGGCGGCATTCTGGCGCCGGCCATGCCGCCCCTAAAAATGTGCCGCCCCAAGCACCAGCTTGTTTTGCTGGTGCCTAGAGCCGGCCCTGACTCTGAGCATGCCACTCTTCAACCTGTGACTACTCCACTGACTTTAAAATGATTTACTGGCTACAGTGTTGTGTCTTTCCACTTGCCGGATGGTGCTAATGAGAACACAGTTTTTCCAAATTTGGGTTTACAGAGGCATCCTTTTCAAAATGACAGTGTGGAGCCTTCACCTGCTAAAATTAACAGCAATTTCCACTTTGGAGCTCCACTATATCAGTCTCCTTTTAAGTTCAAAATGCAAGAAGAAAAATAAAATAAATCAAGTGCAATAACCAAGGCAAATTCTAGCAAATACTCTTAGCAGGAGTGTGGTCCCTGCAAGCCCAGGACTGTAGCATGGCATTGCCAAATTACTAAAGACCTCCCCACCAGGCTGGATAGTCTACAGAGAACCCCAAACTGTAGTCTGTGGAGCACTCGTGGCCCACAGATCACTTGCTGGTGATCTGCAGAGAGGTGGCTGCTCTCTTTGTTACCAGCTTCTAAATTTAAGATGACGACAGCTAAAATTAACAAAATATTTTCTCAATATTACTTTTCCATGTCAGCAATCATTGTACTTGCCATCAGGATGTCAAACGATAAAGAATGGGAGAGGATGTGGTCTGGACAACTGTGAATCGGAAGGGAGTTTTCTCAAGAGTTGTTCTCTATTAAGATGTGGTATATACTATGAAAAAAGTGCAAGAATCACTGGCCTACAATATATAATGGTCCTGACGAGCGGCCACTTATCAATCTATCAAATTCTAAGTAACACAGTAACAAAACCATTACCATAACTTACTGCTGCCAAACCCAAGTGTTCAAAAATCATGAGTCAGGCCTTCAAAAATTGTGAGTTGGCGTTAAACAACAAAAAATCCCACAAGATTTTATTTTTTTTTTTTAATTAAATTGTGGGTCTTTTTGTTTGCTTCTTTCTTTTTGAGCCTTTTTTTCTAAAAACAGGAGGTCTTGAAAATTACTTTTTTTTTTTTAATGACAGCTGAGATTCTCATGTAATTACATGACTCCCGGAACTGGGACTGTATGTAAAACATTAATTATTAGGAGACTCACAATAAAATCATGAGAGCTGGAGAAAGTGATAATGATGAAGAAATAGTCATATGCAGGTAGACTTGGAGGCTTAGGGTGCTGTAGGTTGGACAGAGGTGCTTTGGCAGAGCTGCGTGGAGATGTTTCAAAAAACTTACCTTTACTATGCTTAACTTCTAGGAGTGCCATGCGCCTTCAAAAAATGTAGTAAAGCATAAGTACCAATAGTACTAAATATAATTACCATTTTATTATTTGTATTACAGTAGCTTCCAGCTTCCCCAACCAGGATCAGGACCCAATTGTGGTAGGCATGTACAAATAGAGTAAAAGATAGTCCCTGTTCCAGAGAGCTTATACTCTAAATAAATATAAAAGGTACTTCCAGTTTAACTAACTTTGTGTTCAGCACAGTACTATAATCTTTTGGCTCCGTTTGTTATGTGATTGCAAATTTAAAGTCTCAAAAAGTTATTGGGGTTGAGTCTGTAAGGCCAATAATATAGGAAAATGTCATTTCAGAAACTAAGATGTAGCCAGGTAAACAATGAAAACAAGAGCATCATTTTGGTTTTGGTTCATCCAAAGAATCCATCTCCATGTTCTCTGAGGTTTCAACCCTTTAGAGGTCTCAGAAAGTACTGTACTCCTATTGAGGCCTGGAAACAAAAGCTTCAATCACAGCCTTCAATCATAAAAAGCACTAGTGTTGGATGCCTATTTCAGACCACTTTCCTCCCAGACATGTATGGCTGCTAGTCATTAACTGTGCATTTGCCTCCACGGCTAGAAATTGGACCTTTATATTTTAATTCAAAAGGCTACTCAGCCTGGCTGTTTTGACAATATAAACCCTAGCTACTGGTAAAAGTAGGATTTCTGTCTGGTAATCTTGTGTTTATGAAAATAGACACCAGGCTAGGATTAATCATGTAACTCAAACAAACCCAGCTATTCAGCAAAGAGAGTCTCTGAATCCTGATTTCATTATTTCATGAATCCCCAAAAAGTTACAAGTTAGCAACCCTATGGTATGGTGTTTCATGGGTGTCCCAAATGATTCATCCTTTGTCATGTTGATGCTATGTCATTACTAGCTAGCACAGACAAAAATCATATCATGCCCTGATGCATTTTTCAAATGAGTATAAACATCTCCATATTCTCTACACTTGTTGAAGTTCACTATTTGATTTTCACTCCCAGTCAAGGAATCCATAACCACATTAAAAGCATTGTGGAAAAGTCCCAAGTACATTCTCAATGCCATATTCATATCCTGCGACTCATCCTCCAAACTCACGTTTAAAGAAAATAAATTCAGTCCCTGTGTTTTCCTGGGGCTCCTCTAAACTCTCCTCCACTCATTTTTCCTTTCTTCATGCCCAAACCATAAACCACAGTTAATCCTCTTTCTGAGACTGTCACCGAGGAGCCTATAAACACCATTCCTGAAACAGCTTGGGGTGACACATTTGAACAATATGAAGCTATCTCCTCCCTTGGGTGTTTACCTTGCTGCCTCTGCAGCATTCTTAGCACCCTATGGGAACGGGGGAGAGGGAGAGAGAGAGAGAGAGAGGTGGGAAACAGATCAAACCTAGCTCTTTGGTACAGCAATATTGCACTGCCACTGTGTCTACACACCCACTTCTGTCTTTGAAACAAGAGTCTCTTTCTTTAAAAAATAGTTTTTCAAATGGAAAATGATGGACTGATATCGGTGGCAGTAAAGACTACAGTCCACTATTTGTCCATAGAACAAGTGTAATAGTCAAAGCTTCCTCACATTGCCTTGCCAGCGTGCTTCAGCCTTGACTTGGAGGGTTTGCTTGTCAGGGTGCGTGGATAGTTCTGAATTGAGTTAATTTGTCCCTGGTGAATGTTTGCTTTTTAAAGCTGATGAGTATGTTATGCTTAAGTATTAAGTGAGCATCAGGGAACCTAGAGCTCTTGCAAAGGGGCATCTTTTTTACTATTACTTAAGCCTAAAATCAATAAAATAGGCTACCAAACACTTACTGGATGGCACTGACTCTGAGCCATTACCAATATGATTAGCATTTGAAACAGTGATCTAGTGGTGAAAGGCTTTATATCTCATATCCCATTACCGCCCACCTGCGTCATTAGAACCCCAATGGCCCCGGGATTGATTAGAGGTGGGACAGAAGCAAAAATCCCAGGTTCAAACCAGGATATCGATCTAAATTCCTTGGCTGCCCATCATCTCTAAAAGTGGGCTGTATCAAAGGCCCAACTTCAAACATCTAAACTTGGAATGCGTGAAATCGAGGTTTTAAATCAGAACTCAGTGACTTGAGCACGCCCTTACTGTACATGAAGTTGGCTTACTTTCTGGCAAAGCCAGAAAGCTTTTCAGCCACCTAAAACAGAGAGAACAAAAAAAGCCACCTGTAAAAACAGCGACTCAGAGAACATGGATCAAGGAGCCATTGCCCTGCGGCCACCAGCATATCAGCCATTTGCCTTCCCTCCATGACCAACAAGCATGGTTTTAATGGTTCGTTGCTGTGCATTCCCTTCTCCATTTGGCTGGTTATTGCAAGCAAAGGGTGGACAGAAGGAATAATAGTCTAAAAAGGAAGAACTGAACAGTAACATATAGTGAGATCCTTGGGCAATCCGCCAGAAAAAGTAAAAGAAGAATGATTCAAGAACCATCAGTCTTTGGTTATTAATTGCAAAGGAATTATACCCTGGCAGTTTGCTCTATGAGGTGATTCTTGCTAAAGGGAGGATCTTCTTTGCCTGTATTCTCCATACAATAAATGAGGTGTGAAAAACACCTTAGAATAGATGCATTTCATTTGGACACAATTACAAAAGAAACACTTACTCCCAATCCACCCCTGCCCTGAACCAGAATATGCTACAGCACCACTGATTTAATTGGGTGAATATTTTTTAGAAATAATTTAAATGAAATGTCATTAATCTAAAGAAAAACATGCCAACCGTCCTTTGGTTTTTGGCACAGTCCACAGCAAAATATTCCAGGCAGAAATTAATAAATTTTCTTCTGCTACTTCTGAAAAGAATAAATGCATAATACAAAAATTCTGGAGCTGGACAAACATTGCAAACAAATTTCACTCCAACTTTTACATTAATTTGTTTTGTTCATGCTCACTTTTTTGTTTTGTTCACTTCCACAAACATTTATTCTGTTGAGTTTTTCTGACATAAATATTTGCAGCAAGCGAAATTCAAAATTGCATGTGTAAGTATTCATAGAAACAAAATTTTAAATTTGCATGCATGCATATCCATCCCAGAAGTACTTGGGCACTCATCCGATCAGGGAACAGAAACAATACCACGCAATGTAGCTGACCAAGCACAACTAACCGACACAGTTTGAATAGTGAAACCTCACAGAGTACTGTTTGTGACCACTGCAGAGTTAAATAATGCAAGAACATTTGTCAAATATTTTTGAATAATAAGTAAATGTGAAGAAAGAGTCTGTTTTCAGACTATCTGCAAGCAGAAAAAGAGGCTGATTTTAACCTTTAATGTGAATTGGGAATATAATCCAGGAATATTTATAGTACTTCCAATGAGGTTTACATTTAGAGTTATTTCACTGACCTAATCAGAAGGTTTTTTTGCCTTGTTTATCCATCATCTAAAAAAGCATTCCTGTATATTTCTGAGAAGAAAAATACTCTTTCTTCCCATTTTTACCTCATCCCTAATGCTCACAGCAAGCAAATTTCAAAGTCAAGTGTGCAATTATTTATGGAAACCAAATTTTAAAAATCACATGACAACTCTAGAGACTGAACTCTTGTTTACAACAGAACAGGTGCTGCACAGGCAAGAAACAAGTGAAGTGCCCCACAATCCCCTACGAATTTGCTTTCACCATGTTCTACCAAGGCCACTCTATGGGTTTGGAGTAGTTCAGTCTGATTGCCCATTCATTCCTTGGCCAGGCAGCTCAGACTCAAACAAAGGTTCCATTTCATCCCTTATGTGGTGTCGGTTTTGTGACATGGACACCTGCTTGCTGGGAACTTGGTCAAGACCGCCCCACAAATAATTCCACACAGACTACCAGCCATCAGATGGTGAAGTCATTCAGTTACTACTAAAATAGACTGCATCTGAACCTGTGATCTAGAAGTGAGAGGTCCTATACTGCAGACTCACCCAGAGCCTCAATGATTCAACCTTTTGTTAATCCTTTTTCTTGTTTTCCCCTTTTTCTTTGTTCCAAGTGAAAGTGTGGAATACAGTAGGAGGGAGAGCATGGGCCATGAAGACTCTGAATATGAGAATGGAAGTTTGAGAGGCAAACAAATCCCATAAAATAAAAGAAAGCAAAAGAAGAGCGAGTAAAAAGGAGATGAGTCAATTATGATTTGGAGGGGAAAATACAACATAACCCTAGAAACAGCAACCCTGAAAGTAATAGGAAACCAGCAAGAAGTAAGGATCATCATCTACTTCCCAAACTATGAAGTCATCTCATTCCTCTGGGTGAATGAGGTCATCTTCCACTTCTCCTCTTCTGAGTCACAGACTGGATGTAGAAAAGTTCCATTAGGTCATCTTATCCCCTCCCTCCCCCCACTGCCAACCAATGCAGGATAAATTTGCTAAGGTATATTCTTGAGTGGTGCTTTTTCTTGTTTAGTTTTAAATTACTCAAGTGATAGGACTTCCGCCCCTTCCTTTGGGAGATATCATAACCACTTGAAAGCTAGCAATATCACTCAAAATTACTTGCTTTGAACTCTTCCTATTCAGGGACATGGGTTTTTTAATTCTACAATAAGGAGGGTGCAGGCCAAGCAACAATAAAGATGTTTGCCACAGATTCCTCTGGAGTCTGCAGACAGGATCTGCTCATATGGTTTCCCAAGGTAGCAGATGGTCAGATTAACATAATAGAAAGGAAAAGGTGAATAATTTGGATTCTTTTATGATATACACAAGGAATCTGCAGTTCATATGCAGTAAGAAGATGGTGGCCCACAACTTGATTCAACATCAAGCTTTTAATCCAACTCTACTCAAACAGTATCTCCTGTAAACCAATCTCCTAATTTATCTTCTGAACAAAATAACTTTGCTGACAATTGTGTCCAACTAATTATTCTTTCTGGTACTGGCAGAGTTGCTAATATTTTTGGCCCGGTGGTAGAGCAAAAGCTTTGTAATGCAAAGGGTCGTGTGTTATATCAGAGATGAATTAGCATCTCCACATGGAACTAAGGAAAAGTCAATACACCATCCTGAATGTCAATCCATTCAGAAAATCTTCTGTAGTTCTTCCAATACTTCATATTTTTGAGCAGAGGATATAAAGTACCTTTCTCTATATCTTCTTAGAGCTTCCGTTTATGCTGCTATAATATACAAAATGTATTTTGCCACTGAGTTTATGCTCCATTGATTCATGCTTGTGCCAAAGGAGGTCTGATAGAATTCTAAATGGCATAAGAGGTCTGATAAAATGGAAAAATAGTATAGGAGGGCACAATACTATACTGGCTTTAGAGCCCTAATCCTCAACAAACAGCTCTTTGGGAAATACATACTATTATAAAGACATCACCTCTTGCATTGCTAAGTACCAGTGCTTTTGCAGCCTCAGAAAATGTTCCAGTTAAAGCCAAGATTGGTATGTTGCCCAGAGGATGGGGGTATAGCATTCCAGTACACTACCAAACATCACTGACTTGTGCAGGCATGGAAGATGTACATGCTAGGACCAGTGAGTTAGTGTTTTGCTACAGGAATCAGTATTCAGGGCACAGATATTAACAAATGTAACAAAAGAAATGTTGATCTGAACCCGTGATATAACAAAACAGCCTTCCAAGGCATTCATTGTCTTAGTGCTCGAGAGCAAAGTTTTTACATATTAACCTCTCTTTTTGGAGTTAAAGAATGAATACAAAATCATTTCACTGATTCACTGCACCTTTTAAATATCCTTGCTGTACTGGATATGAATGGGACAGTCTGCATCTCAACCACAGCAGGGTTTGCTTTCCTTTGATATGTTCAGTATTCCCATTCCCAAGCATTCAAAAATCATGAGTCAGGCTAACACAATCATGAGAATGGTTATAAAAATGAGGTTTAAAAACTGTTGACTTCTTTTTATTCCTCTTCAGGAGCTGGAGTGTTTAGGTGTAATGATTTCAAGATTGTACTCCATAACCATAAGGGCTAGAAACTTACTTTATTTTAAAAAATGAAAGATGAGATTCTCACGAATCACAAATTCAGGATTTGGCACTTTATGAAAAGCAATAACTATTGGGAGAGTTGGCAACACTGTTAATGCTCATAAATACTATCTTAATAGCATGTGGGGGGGGGGCGCATGGGACAACATTAATAAAAAAACCAGAATATATGCCACTGCAGTATTTTTCAAAGACAACTATTTATACTTAGGCCAGCCAGAATAGATCATTTCCCTTAATCTCACTTAAACCACATAATAGAATACTTTTTACTTTTTGATTTTGGAGAGTTGTCCAAGTCTGACAGTATTCCAGGACAAAAAAAATAAGGGGTGACATGGGAATGCGCTGGCATCAGTAACAGAAAACACAACCAAAATACAACCTGTAATGGGGCATGAGCTACAGAAATTAGAAGTCGTATAGAAAATGTTTCCTTATGCTGAAAGTGCAGCCAACAGAAACATTTAACCAATGACTAACCTTATGGATCACCAGCATGTGTTCTGTGCAATGCTATGCTAATATTGGAAGAAAAATTTCTGCAATGAAACAAGAGATTTGGTGCAAAGAGTAGCAAATCCTTGTCCCACTCAAGCAGATGTGAGCTTTGCCGTTGACCCAATGGGAATAAGATTTGGTCCTTGTATTAGGCTCAGATTATACCTGACCTGTTCCTGGATATAAGGTGTCCCTGTAATGCAGCACCCAAGTAAATGCCAGGCAGATTTGCAGACCATCTGCTCTGGGGAGCACAGGGACTGCTCCTTCCCCATCCTTCTGGAGGTGCACAACATGCACCACAAAGGGACAGAGATGGACAAGGAGAATGAGGCAGACATCTCTCTGCCTCCTTATGCACTGCCCAGCGGCCACCACGTGGAGGAATAATTAGCAGCATCTCATAAAGGGATGTGGCAACGTGTGAGCAGCATTTGAATGTCCTGGCATACAAGGAGGCATTCATTCTGCAGAATCCCCAGGGCTGCATGGCTTCACATGGCCCTTATTATTGGATGGAACTTCCCAGCCCTTAGTGAATAATGAACAGAGTTCCACCTTACAGAGATATCCATCTGCTAATACATCAGCTGAAGGAGCTCTGCCATTGTAAAGAACTTTGGAGACTTGTTCATCTTGCCACCACATTAAGAGAAAGTCCTGTGTTACCTCACTCTAGTGAAGATCATCCACAGGATTTTAGCATCTAATTTTTCAATAGGTGTCTGACAAAATCATGTGCTAATTATATTCTGTTCTTTCATTGTTAGTGACTGGGTTGTGCCCCAGATGATGTTACACAGAGACAGCATCATCTGGACTGATGTACAGCACCTTGTTTATCCAGCAAATATTCTGAAGACATATGCTTGCAGAGAGAAGGCACTGAGGGAGGACAAAGAATGAGCAGCTAACCACAAGCCATAAACAGCAGACATTAGCACTGTCACAAAGAAACACAAAGTGGAAAATAAGCCCAGAGAAGGAACAGCAGTGGCCTGAAGTAGAGATGTTTTTGGTGCTTGAATCAAGCGGACAGTTGATGTATTTTATAATTTTAAAGTAAAAAAAAATCCCTATAAATCCCATTTTACAGAACTAGCCCAAGAACATAGACTGGATTGCAGGAAAGACTTAGATGAAAGTAAGTACAGTATTGTGCTTTCATGCTACTCTTGTCTTTATTTATTTATTTCCCTCTACCCACTCCTATTTTCTTTCTCTCTAACAATAATTTAATTCCATTATTTCGGAAGCATCCGAGATAATCACAGCTGGAGATGAGACACTTAATGGAGTGGGCTGGTGTTCTGAACATTTTTTATCTCAGTGCTTGGCTGGCTGGCTCTCGCTCACATGGTCAGGGTCTGATTGCCATATGTGGGGTTGGGAAGGAATATTCCTCTAGGTCAGATTGGCAGTGACTTTGGAGTTTGTTTTGCCTTCCTCTACAGCATGGGGCACAGGTTTCTTGCCAAGATCATCTGGGTGTATCTCACTTAATCAATTCCCTGCCATTGCACAGCCCTCGGGCACCGGTGCACCTTGGTCCCTCCTGTTCTCCACTGGTGGCACACAATAATTTTGTCTTCTGAGGGCTGCAATACTTTGGTCTACTTCTGGCTGTTGGGTTTAGTGTGCAGAGGGCTGGGTGATGCTGGTGGCCTGTGATATACAGAAGGTCAGACTAGATGATCTGGTGCTCTCTTCTGGCCTTAAACTCTATGACTATGACTCGCTTCTTTATTCATTCTCTCTAACCACAACTTCATTCTCTCCTTTCTGTTATTGATCCTTTCTATGACATCTCAGCCCCCTCCCCTCCCGCAACATTGCTGCTGCCCACAGTAGCTCCTGCCTGGTCCCATTTCACCTGTAGGTGGCTGCTCCTCCTTGTTGCCCTTTGTAATGGTGCTCCAGGAGGGTTCAGCTCTCTCGGGGTGGGGCGGGGGGATTTCTCTACCTTTTGGCTGTGACTGCTTCTCTTCCTCAGGGATCTTGGAGGACTCCTCTATTGCAGGGCTGTGACGAGTGGCTCCTTTCTTCCTGCTACAATCTTCTCCTAACAGCTCCTTTGTTCACCAGCTGCTGGGCCAGGGTGCCCAGCTCTTCCTCCACCACTCTTCCTGACGGCTCCAGCTGCTTCTCTGAGATTCTCACCGCTCCTCCCTCTGGCCTTCTCCTCTGAGGCTCCAGCAGGTTGTGCGGCTTCTCCTTGCAGCTTCCTCTGCCAGCAAGTGTTAAACTCCTCTGCTCTTTCAGTGAGCTCTGCTGCCAGTCTGCTGCTCCCCTTGGCACTTTCTAGCCCTAGCCTATTGTGGGGCGGCCGGAGGTACTGTCTGTCTTTTTTAACTGCATGGCGTCTCCACTCGGGTTACATACACCAAGTGTCAGGGTGCACCACACACAGCTAAACACCTACTGCAGGGGTGGCCAACCTGTGGCTCCGGAGCCACATGCGGCTCTTCAGAAGTTAATATGCGACTCCTTGTAAAGGCACCAACTCCGGGGCTGGAGCTACAGGCGCCAACTTTCCAATGTACCGGGGGTGCTCACTGCTCAACCCCTGGCTCTGCCACAGGCCCTGCCCCCACTCCACCTCTTCCCGCCCCCGCGCCTGCTGTGCCCTCGCTTCTCCCCCTTCCCTCCCCCCTCAAGCCTCCTGCACGCCAGCAAACAGCTGATCAGGAGGTGCGAGGAGGGAGGGGGAGGCACTGATCAGCGGGACTGCTGGTGGGCGGCAGGGCCGGCTCTAGGATTTTTGCCGCCCAAAGCAAAAACAATTTTGGCCGCCCCCCTCCCCCCATTTTTTAATTACCCCACCCCCGGACCCGCCTCAATTCCGCCCCTTCCCCAAATCCCCAGCCCTGCCTCCTCCCTCCAGGCTCTCAAGCCTAGGAGGGAGGGAGGGAGGGGGAGAAGCGGCGCCCGCGCCGCGGCCACTCGGAGTCTCCCCCTCCCTCCCTCCCAGGCTTGAGAGCCTGGGAGGGAGGGCGAGTAGCGGCGCGGAATCAGCTGTTTCGCGCGCCGTGGCGCGCGAGCGGCAGCAGCAGCGGAGGTGAGCTAGGGCGGCCGGGGCACATTTTTAGGGGCGGCATTCTGGCGCCGGCCATGCCGCCCCTAAAAATGTGCCGCCCCAAGAACCAGCTTGTTTTGCTGGTGCCTAGAGCCGGCCCTGGTGGGTGGAAAGAGCTGGGAGCAGGGATGGGGAGCTGATCGGCATGGCTGCTGACGTATTATTGTGGCTCTTTGACAATGTACATTGGTAAATTCTGGGTCCTTCTCAGGCTCAGGTTGGCCACCCCTGCCCTAGTATGTGCCTCAGAATGGCTCTGAAAGGAGGGGAGGAGTATCCAAAGTCCGACAAAGACAGATCATGGGTCCCTGCTAGGATTGGTAGGAATCCTCAAGTGCTGAGAAATGGCTACACAATAGAGGAACGGACAGTCAAGATGATTTTAAGGCAATCAACACAGCTACTTAACAGGCCTATGCCTGAAGCTGATCTTGAGGCAGAACCATTCACTGGAGCAAGTGGTAACTTGTAAGGAAAGATTATTTCACACTCCATGGAAGAAAAATAAGCAGCAATGGGGATTTAAAGAAGAAAAATAAACTACTTACAGCTGCAAGAGACTTTAAAGAAATCTTGTTAGTCGTGTATTTGGTGCCATTTAGTACTCATGAAAGTTGGAGACTAAAGGCACTGATCACAGCCATGCACACACAGGGGGCAGACACTGTGTAAACTTCCTCACACAGTTCTGCCAATACATCTCGCTCCTACAATGCCACACCCAGAACAACCCCTTCTGGTCCTCTTCTTAGCAAGGCTCGGGCCCATCTTTTTAAGAACAGACTCTAATTTCGTGCTCATAAAGTTCCCAGCGAGGCTACTGACTTACTGTGTGTCCTATGTGAATTACTTACAGCACAATTGTACTCTGAAAAGTGTTGCTAAAAAAAGGCACACTGGGGATTCCAAGGCCTGCTAGCCTTCATATGATATTTTCTGAGTTAGGAAGAAAACAAATGCTTTTTCCTAACTACTGGTCTTGCAGACTCACCCTAGGATCTGAAAGCCAAGCTTTGATCTTTTTGGCTTGTGCATCATTCCCAGTATAAAATAAAAAACAAACAAACAAAAAAAACCCACCCTGCAATCAGAACTTAATTCTGTTCTGGATACATAAGCTCCATTAGAATCTAACCCTGCCATAGCTGTGTCAGTTTGGAGTGCTAACAGGAGTCAAAAAAGAAACCCTTATCTTTAATCAGAAAGGTGGATACAACTTTGAAACATGCAAAGAGAAGGTTGTTAAGTACCATTGTACAGGTAGTTTTCTGACCCTAACTGCATTTTACTTTCTCTGTGCCACAGTTTACTCATCTATAAAATATTAATACTTACCTCACTCTGAAGAATATTGTGAGGCTCAATTAACGTTTGTAAAGCACTTGAAGATTTTTCAATCAATAGCACCATATACTGTTATGTGCAAATTATTATTATTCTAATTTAGTGGAAACTGATTTTGCAAAGTTAGGGTATAATTCACACCAATGCAACAGGCCTCCACTCTTATAAAGGGCTACAGTGGGTCTCAAGTGGTGCAGAGGATTGCTAGTAGTCCATTGAACAGGGGTGAATTTCACCTTTACTGAGGGCTGGAATGAGCCTTTGCTTCTAGCCCCAAACATGCAGCAGTATGTAGCGGTACTACTGCAAACAGCCCTGTGACGGAATTGTGATTCAGTTACAATTTCTTCCATGCTCCCACACTGTGTGTATGCGTGCACGCATGTGTGTATGTGTTAATTTGCATCACCCTTTTACTACGTGCAGAATAGTCCTCACTTGCTGATGTGCTGGGTTGTTTCTTTAAGACTTTCCTAAAGAATAATGCAAAGATCAAACTATAAAATGACCAGCTATATGCTACTCATGGCTCAGAAATGGAAAGTATTTAATAGATGGATATTCATGTTTCACTACAGCATCCACAAACATTAATTAATTATCGTCTATTAACATTAATCTGTCAGTATCTGCTTCTGCCAGTTAACTCCCTTGACCTTCCCCAGTCTGCACCTTGTTACTATACGACGTTTCATGTTTGTAAGGAGAAGAAACATCAGCTGTTCAAAGCTGACAAAGTAATTTACATTTGGCCTTCATTAAGACTACAGTAAGCATCATTGAGACCAAATGTAAAAGCCAGATTGGTGAAGGTTATGAAAAATTCAAGTGGCAAGCATTTTTCCTTTTATCTGACAGTTATTATTAAGAAGCCATATGTCAACCTACAACACATAAAATTTAAGCATAAGAGACAGCATTAGAATTCTGCATTATGAATATAGTGTCTTCCTCCTACAGATGGGCTACTTACTACAGATGGGACTGAACAGGTTAGGTGCTTTTCTGGAGGCCTGCAAGTGTGTTAAGGATTTTGACTGAGCAATTTCTGTACTAGTGACCAAAGCCATCTTGAATCATTTCACTCCTGGATGCAATAGCTCAGAAGCCATCCTTCTGGCTAGGCAGTTCCATTTTGAGACAATGCTGATTGCAGATCCCTCTCAGAAATATCACGGATATCCCTAGAGAGTAAGTACAACCATGGCATTTGGAGTAGGCAGGGTACCCAGGTAATTAAAGCCTCATCTATTGCCAATCCCTATTCATCAGTTAGCCAACTACATACGCCTGTCTTCCTTTTACAAAATGGATAGCCAAAATATCTGACCCTAAAATGGCAATAACAGAGCCACACGACATGTTCTAACCTGAAAATATTGAATTACCTCACACAAACAGAAATTTAGAAGCAGTCCATGAAAAAAGGGAAGCTCTTAGGGTGGGATTTTCAAAAGCACTCGAAGTTTGCCTCCCTTAGGCTACGTCTTCACTACCCGCCTGAATCGGCGGGTAGAAATCGATCTCTCGGGGATCGAATTATCGCGTCTCGTCGGGACGCGACAATCGATCCCCGAATCGACGCTTGTACTCCACCAGCGCAGGTAGGAGTAAGCGCCGTCGATGGGGGAGCTGCGGAGGTCGATTTGCCGCCGTCCTCACAGCGGGGTAAGTCGGCTCGGATACGTCGAATTCAGCTACGCTATTCGCATAGCTAAATTTGCGTATCTTAAATCGACCCCCCCCCCCCGTAGTGAAGACGTACCCTTAGTTCCCACCACACTCAATGCTGAAATACCCACTGCCTCCAGCAGAAGCAGTGTTCGGCCAATGCTGAGTGTTTGTTTGTTTTTAAAAAGCTCATTCTTAAAACGTTAACAGTGTCAAAGACATTAACCATCAGCCAGAAATCTGTCACAATCTAAAACGTACTCACTTCTTTCATCCACAGCAATTTAGGCGGCTGCATTTCTACAGACATCACTCCCCCAACATAGCTCAAAACACTGTGTTGAGTTCCATTGATTCTGTCCACTTGACTGGCTGCACGATGGTCCATCCACATAATGATATTTCGTTTACATTCCCCTTAGCAAAAACAAAAACAAAGGCAGACAAATATTTTAGTCTTGGTTAAATTCTTCCTCAATATTATACGTTCCCAGGTGCCAAGCCACTTGGCAACGTCACTTAAGAGTACAGAATTTGAGTACCGCTCTCTGAAATAACACCAGGTGATACTCTTGGCTCCACTGAAGCCAATTTTCAAACATGCTGAGCAACTACAACCCAAATTGAACTCAATGGGAGCAACGGGTGCTCAGGACCTCTGGAAATCAGGCTGTAATATAGAACCTTTCACCCCAAGAACTCAAATCACATTACAAAGTGTATGTATTTTATTTATTTACATATAAAAATATACAAAAATGCTTACATTCCCTAACATTATTAAAATCCCAGCAACATTAAAGTAGTCATTTTACAAGAACTCATGTTTAGAATTCAAAATGACCCTGACAAATTAGAGAACTGGTCTGAAAGCAACAAGATGAAATTCAATAAAGACAAGTACAACGTACTTCACTTAGGAAGGGAAACTCAACTGAGTAAAAACAATGAGGAGTCCTCGAGGCACCTTAGAGACTAACAAATTTATTTGGGCATAAGCTTTTATGGGCTAAAACCCACTTCATCAGATGCATCAAATGAGTAACTACAAAATGGTGAATAAACAGGCAGGTATTCGTATTGCTGAAAAGGATCTGGGAGTTATAGTGGATCACAAATGAAATATGAGTCAACAATGTGATGCAGCCGCGAAAAAGGCTAATTGCATTCCGGGTTGTATTAGTAGGAGGGCAATATGTGAGCCATGGGGGGTAACTGTCCGTGCCAGCAGTGGACAAATCAGAAAGAGTCCAGAAGAGAGCAAAAACATGATAAAAGGTTTAGAAAACCTGACCTATGAGGAAAGGTTACAAAAACTGGCCATGTTAGTCCTGAGAAAAGAAAAGCTGATAGTCTTCAAATCTGTTGAGAGAGGTTATAAAGAGGACTGTGATCATTGTTCTCCATATCCATTGAAGGTAGGACAAGTAGTACTGAGCTTTATCTGCAGCAAGGGAGATTTAGATGTTAAGAAAATCTAACTATAAGGATAGTTAAGGACTGGAATAGGCTTCCAGCGGAGATTGCAGAATCCCAGTCATTAGAGATTTATAAGAACAGGTTAGACAAACACTTGTCAGGGATGGCTCGAGTATACTCTTTCCTGGCTCTGTGCTGGGGGCTGGGCTAGATGACCTCTCAAGATCCCTTCCAGCCCTACATTTCTATGATTCTATAACTCAGCTAGACACCTACAGAGACTCTTTCCCAACGCTTCATTGTTGTGAGAAGCATCACCCACAGCCCGCTCAAAAAAATTAAGAGAGATAATTTGCTGAAATGCATTCACTTTGGAGATGGATAGCAACACCCTCGGCAAGACTACAAACACTTTAGAACAAGAAGTGAAGAATACCTTATCTAAATCAACCTACAGAGGGCACATTAGATAAGCAAAAGGTAATAATCCAACACTCCCATCTTCTATCAGTTGCTGATATCATTATGTATTCAGGTGCATGGCCACTGATGTATACTTGATCCCCAAAGTGCAGTCTAAGGAGAGCCACAAATGTGATGCACATTAATATTTCTGACATAAATTCAAATGAACGTTAAAACTGAGACTGGCTGAAAAATGCACTGGAGCCACACAGACAGGTACTAACATTAGAGAATTCCATGGATTATATACTTTTTATTTGAGGACAAAATTGTGTACAGTCACAAAATCTATTTTGGTTTTGCCCCTGCTCCTGGAAACTCAAGTGAATAACAAGTGGGAATCAAATTTGAGTTAGGGATGGCCAAAAAAGAGCTGAGATACAGGGTTGGAACAGCCACAAATGATCTGGGACGGACTGACGGACACACACACACACACACACCCTAGGCTAAAAGTTATCAGGAGAGATTTTAAGGCAAAGGAGGTATTTTGACAAAGGTAAAAGGGGTGACTAATAGGTCTTAGAGTAGAAAGGGACTATTGTGGCTGTGACTATAATTATTGATTGCTGTACATATCAAATCTTAATTAAGAATTCACAAACTATCCTCATTACCCAGATCAGCTTGTGCTGATTCTTCTGAAACAATTTATTCAAAAATGAGTGGAAAATTAAAATTCTAAAAAGCATTGTGCTGACCGTTAGCTGTGGTGGCACAGGGGCTCAACGTACTACTTCTCTAATCTAACAAGCACTTTACTCCTAAACGTTTGACATTGAATTAGCCAGAAATAGTATCTCAGTCTCACAAGTGCAGAAGATGCCCAGGCAAAGCCTATTGCTTCCTCCACCACTGTGACAGGCCCCTACAGTGATTCCTAACCTAAACCGCTAAAATGTGCTAGTACCACATTATTCAGTTCTCTTGGAAAGCCATCATTCACGTGTTTTTAAAAATCAGTGGTTAGTTCAGTTTGGGGGGGAACTTGTTTAGAACAAAGAAGTTGTTTAGAACCTAGCTTTCTCATAGGAATAAATAGTATATCAGAGGTGAGCTGAGCGAATGCTATATCAGGATGACTGATATTTATCCAAACCCTAAGGCAGTGATTCTCAAACTTTTGTACTGGTGACCCCTTTCACATAGCAAGCCTCTGAGTGCGACCCCCCTTTATAAATTAAAAACACTTTTTGTATATTTAACACCATTATAAATGCTGGAGGCAAAGCGGGGTTTAGGGTGGAGGCTGGCAGCTTGTGACCAACCATGTAATAACCTCGTGACCCCATGAGGGGTCCTGACCCCCAATTTGAGAACCCATGCCCTAAGGGTATGTTTAAAACCCATGCTAGCCAACTCGGGCTCGGGCCTGTTTCATTGCTATGTAGGCTTCTGGGCTCGGGCTGGCTCCTGGGCTCTAGGTGACCCTGCAGCAAGGGAAGGTACCAGAACCAAGAAGTCTACACTGTAATGAAAGAGCCCCACAGCCCAAACCCTGTGAGCCCAAGTCAGCCGGCACAGGCCAGCTGTGAGTTTTTCTTTGCTGTGTAGGCATATGCAAAGTGGTTCTGATCTCAGTTTGTATCTGGCATTACAACTGAAATGATGAAAATCTAGAGAGAACTAATGTTCTTAGGAGATCTGTGTAACTCAAGGGGGCTTCTCATGTAGACCCATGTCTACAGGATTTGGCCCTCACACAGGACATTATGGTAAAATCCTGGCTCCACTAAAGGCAGTAGCAAAATACCCATGCCAAACTTGGTTTCTGTGCTGGGGTCTTACCTTCATAATTAACTGCCAAGGGCTGAAACTGCTTATCCACAACAACAAGTGAACACGTAGCATCAAAACCAAGCCCTCGAATCCAGGCAACATCTACTTGTTGGATGACTTTCTGTGAACATACACAAGAAGTTCTTAGATACAAATATGCCCAGATGCACGTACATGCTAATGCTTTACAGACAAAAGGTTATAAACTGGAATTATAAACAGTGATGAGTCAAGCTCAAAACCTTCTGAGATTCAGTTTGCTTAAGCACCTAAAAATCTGGATGCTAACCCAAAATGTATACAAATTATGCAAGCCTCTTTGGTCTGAAAAATTGGGACTCAGTCTCATGAAAACCTCTCTTGCAGGCTCTCAGTCCTGGTTCTTACAGTTCCGGTTGGAAGCAGGAAGCACAGGGGGGGGCACAAAAAGGAAAAATAATGGGAAACATGTTATGTTACTTTTATCTTCTTTCTGAAAGGTTTGGGTTGAATTGGGTGTGCGGCTCAGGCACAGGTTTGGGGGTGAGCATTTCATCTAGACCAGGGCCTCTAAAGCTCTGATTCTCTGCGCCACTTCTGGGGCAAAACATGTTTTGTTTTTAACCTCACTTAGCCTCTTATCACAATTAAATATCCTAGAAGAAGACTGCCTGTAAAATTGGTCTTAAGCGTATACTAGGACTAATATCACTGCTCTGCACATCGCCTTCGAAAGGCTACCCAGCAGAGATAGGCCTCAGTTAAAACCCTGGAACTCGCTGATCCCAGATCTTATGGAAGCTCTGAACTTTGTGGCTTGCTTGTGGTATTGCAAAGAGAGAGGGAAAAAAGGCACCCACACTGACTAACTGGCAAGTGAGGTTGCTAAGCTTCCTAGGAGGTAATTATGGGTATGTCTACATAGCAATTAACCACCTTCGGCTGGCCTGGCTCAGCTGACTTGGGCTCACAAGGCTCGGGCTGTGAAGCTGTAAGACTGCTGTGTGAACATTGGGGCTCAGGCTTTGGGACGACGCAAGTGGGGAGGATCTCAGATCCCGGGATCTTACCCCAGCCTGAACATCCACACAGCAATTTTACAACCCCACAGCCCTAGCCCGGGTCAGCTGACCTGGATCAGCGGTGGGTGTTGAAACGCTGTGTAGACATACCCAAAGTGATACATTGTTACTGCTTGGTGACAATAAAAAAAAAAAATCACTGTTTCGTTAGCACTGTATTGAAAAATATTTTCTTCAGAGCTGTTTGGTAGTAAGAAATCACACTCACTCCCCTGTAACAGGATCTGCAAGGTCTCTAGTACGAAGAGAAGATATTTTAGGGGTAAAAGGAAGCACGAGTGCAACAGCAAATCAATTTATAAAGACAGAGAAAATTAAACAGGCAGAGTAAAAGGGCTGCTTTGCTTATCCAGCTAGCCACTCTTCCCTCCCCCCTCCATCTTATTCATATCAGGGCACTTGCTGCAGAGCCAGGCTCATTAATGTTTGAAAAGGCTGATCAATAACAAGGGAATGGTGAACTGTCCATCTGCAAATTACCAGGCATCTTATGAATATTTAAAGAGCCAACCTCGGAGCACAGAGCAGTCTAAGATTGTGGCATTTTTGAGGACGACAAAAGTGCCTTTTTACATTCACTGCCAATCAAGGTCACCGTACACTTTTACTAAGGGGATGTATAAATTAAGATTCCTGCCTAATAGATACAAGAGAAGAGAGGGAGCGGTGATCCCTTATATATTCAGCATAGTACGGTTTATTTCAGTTTCACAATATGTGAATCAATGACCCATATGCCAGTACTGGGGCTATTTTTGTCCCTGTATTTCTTCACATTTGTATTATAGTCGTGCCCAGAGACCTCAGTCAGGATCAGGAGCTCAGTGTACTAAGCACCATCCCTGCCCCAAAGAGCTTACAGTGTCTCAGCTCTCCCTCAACAGCTTAATAATCAGCCCCTTTTTGGCCCCAGTGTAGTGCAGTTGCTCACTGCAGTGCATCAATTCAGTTGTACATGCCAGTAGGTTTTGAGTACCCTTGACTTCCAAAGGGGAGGGTGGTCTTGCGGATAAGGGAGAAACAAGAGGGGTGAAGTAATATCTTTTATTGGACCAGCTTCTGGTGGTGAAAGACACAAGCTTTCAAGCTCCACAGGACCTGAAGAAGAGCTCTGTGAAGCCTGGAAGTTTGTCTCTTTCATTAACAGATGCTAGTCCAATAAAAGATCTTACTATGTCGACCTTGTCTCTCTCATATCCTGGGACACACACGGCTACAAAAACACTGCAAACAATTGTGGATAAGGCTCAGACCAATGAATCAGGAAATCTGGGACCGGATCCTATGCTCACTGAAGTCAGTGATGTAGTTCCCACTGATCTTAATACCCTGGCTTCTATTTCCAATTGTTTCAAATTCATTTGTGACCTTGGACGAGTCATGCAACCTCTCTGGTCCTCCAGTTCCCCACCTATAAAATGAGGATAGTGTCTGAAAGACTACATCAGCCATATCTAGAAAGTACTTTGGTGCAAAAAGTTTTTTTTATTATCATCATCAACCGTACTGTACAGTAGAGCATGCACACTGAATGGGTGGTGGAAGGCACTGACTGCTAGCCTGCATCTCATTATAGAAGTTTAAGTACTGCCTGAAGCATACATTGCTTCCATTTTTTTACTCCCCGACATATACCTTTGTGACTGTGCAACAAGCAGCCCAGATGTCATCAGAGGATTGCTCATAGTGGTCTGGTTGGGGTTCCCAAATTTGGATTGGCTGATCCGCATGTGCCACTATCGTCCCAGATTGGTCTACCAAAGCCGCACGAACACTTGCCGTTCCAACATCAATCCCAATATAGTAATTTACTGGATCCTGCTTCTCACTCTGCATTTTCAATAAGCCTGTAAAAGCGCAACAAGTAAAAAAAATCTGATTTGAAACACATTAGCATTTTACATAAATAATTATGGTGATGTTTACAGTGATGACGAAAAGTTGTACTACATAAAACAAAGGGCAGAACCTGTGTAGACATTTTGACTGTTTGGTATTAGAGCAGAACAATTTTTTCAAGTCTTCACTATAATTTTTAAATGAATGTGCTTCTTCAGTCCTCCTACGGCTTGTGTTCTTTTTCTGAAAACATTCCTGTACTTGAGCTTTAGTGGCATAAATGTTCCTGGAAAGCAAGCTTCAAATTTGCAAACAAGACTATGCATGATAGGCACGTGACCATTCATCCAATCAGGTGAGCATTTATATCTCAATCAAGCTGAAAGAATTGCAAATAATAGTTGAAACTAAATGGTTCGAAGGTTCAGATAAGCACCTAAAAGTCCAGCTGCCTTTATGAATAATAAATCACACCAGAGAAACCTGCACAATTAGACTGAAACTTTCATTTTGCAGAAATCAAAAACTAGCAGTCAAGCATAGTCTCTGGGCACATGTGCAGGCACTAACCAAATACTAAAAATTACACACACACCCCAAAAAGAAAATCAGCTCAAAAAACTCTCTCCAGACATTAAACAAAACAGTCCATACAAGTCATCAGACATATTTTAACAGTCATAATTTTGTTGTTTCTTCGGTTTTTTACATTTTCCCCACAATGACATGGCTTGCCTGCGATTCCAGCTCATTTTCCTCCAGCTCCAGCCCCTTTTACAAATGCCTCACCATTATTTATTAATTTTGATTATTAGACTAATATAAAGGCTCCTACTCAACAGCTCCAGTTCCCCTGCTGTCACTTAAGTACACCACCAGTTTTATAAACGTAGACAGCCAGACCGCTTAAGAACAATCTAGCCACAAAGCACCAGCCCAATCCACCTGAGATCCTTCACCATTATAGCCCCACTCTCCCCAAATGCCCACAGGAACAGATCAACCTTGCAGTGTGCACAGAAAGTCAACAGATCAACACATCTTGGAATGTGGGGAAAACAACCTTAAAAAGTCATGGTTCCCTCCTGGAGATCACTCTACCAGCAGCGTCATCTCTTGTCACATCAAGGGGATTCCAGTTTGACCACCTCTGCTAATTCAGATGGGGCAGTATGGCATAAAGAGAGGGGCAATCTGCAGGTCCCAGGCATTTAGGGAGTCAATGGAAGTAGAATCTGATGCTAAGTCCCAATCCTGCAAAGACCTGCACATGTGCTCAACTTTAAGCATGTGAGTAGCCCCCATGGACTCAGCAGGACTACTCAAATGTTTAAAATTAAGTGTATGTATAACTCTTTGGAGGAATAGGACTTCAATGGCCAGGTGCCTTCTGAACCAGTTCCAAAAACCAGTGACATACTGAAAATGATGAGAGCCCTCTCCCTTAAGACCACAACAGCCTACTGAAAGATCCTTTCATGGACTGAGAACTGGTTAAAAGATAGGGAACAAAGGGTAGGAATAAATGGTAAATTTTCAGAATGGAGAGGGGTAACTAGTGGTGTTCCCCAAGGGTCAGTCCTAGGACCAATCCTATTCAACTTATTCATAAATGATCTGGAGAAAGGGGTAAACAGTGAGGTGGCAAAGTTTGCAGACGATACTAAATTGCTCAAGATAGTTAAGACCAAAGCAGACTGTGAAGAACTTCAAAAAGATCTCATGAAACTAAGTGATTGGGCAACAAAATGGCAAATGAAATTTAATGTGGATAAGTGTAAAGTAATACACATTGGAAAAAATAACCCCAACAATACATACAATATGATGGGGGCTAATTTAGCTACAACTAATCAGGAAAGAGATCTTGGAGTCATCATGGATAGTTCTCTGAAGTCGTCCACGCAGTGTGCAGCGGCAGTCAAAAAAGCAAACAGGATGTTAGGAATCATTTAAAAAGGGATAGAGAATAAGACGGAGAATATTTTATTGCCCTTATATAAATCCATGGTACGCCCATGGATTTATAGCAAGTTACTAGTTTTCACAAGGCATATTTTGCACAAAGATTATTACAGTGGTGTACAGGGTGTGGATACAGAGGTGTATTTGGTCACAATGTTCAAATAAAGAATACTACATTTTAGAAGTTTTTACAAGTTCTTCTACACCTTTTTTCCCCTGAAACCAGAACTTTTCTTCTAAAATTAAATATCTTTAAAGCTATGATTATCTGTGTAGGACAGTCTATCACCAGGAATGAGTTTCAACACAGTACTGCTGTGTTTGAAAAAGCACCTGTTTATGTTGTGTGGCTGGCTAGGTCAGCATCGTACTGAATCAGCAGCAAGGTATGATGTAGTCACCATTATTATTGATCACTTCAATTGTGGGAGCCCCCAACCAAGATTGTAAGGGACATATGAATTTTTTCAAAAAATAGCCCGTGCCCCAAAGAGCTCACAATCTAAGCATTTGGCAAGGCAACAGCCAAACAAGGAGGAGGAAAGGGTCACAGAGAAGTGGCTGAATTAGGAACAACAAGCAGAAGTAGATATTTTTTAATCTTTTCAATGTATCACAGCAGAGGCAACTTTGAAGGAGATGTTAAAAGAAGAGCAATGTTGTGGCTGTACATATCTGTCCCATTTTATTCAACACTCCAGAAACTAGTTAGGCAGGAATTGACAGCAGGTTGTAGTGTTGGTGCCAAGTTGCAAGTTCCCTCTCAATTTCAGATAGTTTATATTTAGGCAGGAGTTTACCAACAAATCTCACTACCACTTCTTCTCTGACCTTCTTTTGTGACCTTCTAAGTAGCAGTTACATCATGGGATAGCGCTGCAATAACCCAAGAGTTTTGGATCTGCCATTATCAGCAACTTAAGAAAATTCAACATTGTCCAATCAGGAATTTCTTGATTAGAAACTCCCAGGGTGAGGGAGTGCGGGGGGAAGGTCACAGGCTCATGAGTCCAGTGAGAGGGTACTAGTGAGATGTTCAAAAGGCCAGATGTGGGTGGGGTGGACAGCCAATAAGTAGGGCCCTACCAAATTCATGGCCATGAAAAATGCATCATGGACCATGAAATCTGGTCTCCTGATGTGAAATCTGGTCTTTTGTGTGCTTTTACCTTATGCTATACAGATTTCACCGGGGAAACCAGCGTTTCTCAAATTGGGGGTCCTGACCCAAAAGGGAGTTGCAGGGGGGTCGCAAGGTTATTTTAAGGGGGTTGCTGTATTGCCACCCTTACTTCTGCTCTACCTTTAGAGCTGGGCAGCCGGAGAGTGGTGGTTGTTGGCCGGGTGCCCAGCTCTGAAGGCAGCGCCATGTCAGCAGCAGTGAAGAAGTAAGAGTAGCAACACCATACCATGCCACCCTTACTTCTGCGCTGCTGCCTTCAGAGCTGGGTGGCTGGAGAGTGACGGCTGCTGACTAAGGGCCCAACTCAGCAGGTAGCAGCACAGTAGTAAGGGTGGCAATACCATACCCTGCCATCCTTACTTCTGCGCTGCTGCTGGCGGCATCTCTGCCTTCAGAGCTGGGATCCTGGACAGCAGCCACCACTCTCCAGATGCCCAGCTCTGAAGGCAAAGCCGCCGCCAGCAACAGCATAGAAGTAAGGGTAGCAGTACCGCAAACCTCCCTACAATAACCTTGCGACCCCCCCCAACTCCTTTTTCGGTCAGGACCCACAATTTGGGTCAGGATCTCCTACAATTACAACACTGTGAGATTTCAGATTTAAATAGCTGAAATCATGAAATTTATTTTTCAAATCCTATGACCGTGACATTGACCAAAATGGACCATGAATTTGGTAGGGTCCTACCAATAAATATGCTTGTTTTCTAAGAAAATTCACTAAGACATGAAATAAGTGACTGGGGACTATCTGCCCCACTATCTGCTACCTGTGGCTGATTGTTGAGTTCCACTGGGCAGGAGGAGCACAGGCACTACTGAACAGTGGTCTTCTTATGCAAGATCAGTTGTTCAGGTAAAGATTGGTAAAATTTAATAATGGTGGCTATATGCCTTTGGTCTGCTCTAACAACAATCTGAGATATAAACTCAAGTTTCTTACCAGTACTCTTATTTCCTGGCCCTAGTCACATGAACCAGGTCAGGGTGACACAGATTAATATCAGATTACAGAGGTCACATTCACTGACTCCAGTAATTATTACTACATCTATACCAGTCTGGGGATGCCCATTACAACAATTTGTATCCTGCTCCAACTTATTTCTTGACTGTTGATTGGATTGTTAGGCATTATCTACATAAGAGAATGTTCCCATTGTAATTTCACACTTGCTTTCCTAAAACAAAGTTTAGAAAGTTGGCTGCAAATGTTGATAACTACTTGTTAGAAATATCACTAACTATACTGTTCTGGATATTATCTCGTGCATTTCCCTCTGTTTCTCTTTATTTTGGCACTGCCTCTGACTGCTGACTCATTTAAAAAAAAGAAAGAACCATGAGAAAAGTAACTAACTGGATTTTATTTTTAACATAGAAAAATGGTGTTTTTAAGGTCTTTCACAGAATATGGAAATAAAAAAAAAATACTTTACACACACACACACACACACACACACAACTACTTCTAATTTTTTATTCCTCTTCCATATATGGCAGCCTTGATTTTAGATCCTTAATGTTTTTTGCTACACAGAGGGCAATTTTAACAGCTGTTAGAGCAGGGGTAGGCAACCTATGGCACGTGTGCCAAAGGCGGCACGCAAGCTGATTTTCAGTGGCACTCACACTGCCCGGGTCCTGGCCACCGGTCCGGGGGGCTCTGCATTTCAATTTAATTTTAAATGAAGCTTCTTAAACATTTTAAAAACCTTATTTACTTTACATACAACAATAGTTTAGTTATATATTATAGACTTTATAGAAAGAGACCTTCTAAAACCGTTAAAATGTATTACTGGCACGCAAAACCTTAAATTAGAGTGAATAAATGAAGACTCGGCACACCACTTCTGAAAGATTGCCGACTCCTGTGTTAGAGAATTAAGCTATATAGTACATCACTACTCAGCACTTAAAATTATGGCTTTGCAATGGAGTCTTACCACAAGCATTTGAAAACTGGAACCCAGTCAACCCATATAACGTTTACTTTCCTTTTTCCCTTACTAAGCAACAAGGGCAATGTGCGTGTGGCCATGTGAACAACAGATTATTTATGTATCTATACAGTATATATTACAGTCTATGAACAAACACTGTTTGACTTCTGCAATTTGATTGACAGTCACCAAGAGTAAGTCAATTAGCAGACTCCTGAAAGACAAATTCCTCATCTCTTTTTACTCGTCTTTCTCTGAGTAATGACTCTTGATTAAACTTTTAGGAGCAGTAACTTAATATTTTACAATAAAAATAAACTAACATTAAACATTAACCTTTTTTTCAAACCTATCACTTGCAACAAAGGCATTCTGAGCCATTGAGCTTGTTCAAAGGACAACTTCTCTGCAACATGATCTAGTACACCTACATGTCATCTGGATCCACAAGAAAGCACTGTTATCTCTTCATCACAAATGTCACTGAATGGAGTCTCTGGTGAACAGCCCAAATCCCTGCAAAACTAAAACCTCAACAGAGAGGGTGGTAGAAAGGACTTGGCCCACGTGTTTTATCATAAAGTTAAAGAGAGAGAGCATGTGTTCAATTTTGTTTACAAAATAATCCCTTGTTGCCAGAAAGGATTCTGAACCAGGACTCAACACTAGATCCAAGTAAATTCGGAGCCAGAGGTGGATCCCAATCCAAACTTCATGGCTTGGAACCCGAAATGGAAGTTCTCTATGTAATTTATGCAACAAATACTTTCTTCCCTCTTTTCTATTAATCAGGTTGCTATTTTAGACTTGTTGCAGTTAATATGATTCTGAACAGTGGACTGATTTAAACCAAAGCCATTTAATTCACTATTTTGATTATGATTTAAATTGGCAAGCAGAAAACCTTGCTTCGATTTTACTCATGGTTTGCATTTGTACTTTTTAGTTATTTGGCTAAAGAAAACTTGATTGTCATTGGTTGGTAACCATTAAAACGTGCTGATTTGCAACAAAATATAGCCTTTACACTAAATTTGATGCTTCTTTTTGCTACCCAGGAATATATAATGTATCTATATACGTTTATTTATGCAACTAATAGCTTAATTTACTCTATTCAATTTTTTAATTTTTACATTTTGTATTACATTAGAAAATGGTAAATGATGCATTTCTTATTTATTAGATTATTAATTTTTTACTTGTGATTTGTGTCAAGCTCTATTTGGATGGAAATTCAAATCAACTAAAATGCACAAAAACTGAATTTTACATTTGTTTTTAATTAGTTAAATAAAAATACCTTAAATGTGCTGGATACATAGGGAACAAGGTTTATAAAAATATTCTGTATTTAAAACTAACTGATTTATTAAACAAGGGAAGTATTATCTATAGCTAGTTAATTGAACTGATTGTTTCTGGACATCATGTCCTTCAAGATTTTCAAACTCATCCTCTCATAGCTAGTTTTTATTCATCGATTGGAAGAGGAATTACAAGCTCTTGCTTTTTCAACTGCCAAGTGGTTTCTTATTTTTGTATAAACTAGTTATTGAACTGAACTAATTGAATAAACTGAAATGAAGAAAATATTCTCTCTCCATCTCCAGAAGAAGCTACTGCTGTCCAAAGCTCCTTTAGCTCTACAACAAGCTCTGGTTCAAGGCCTTTAGCCAGTAACTTCCACCAGTTCAGCAGTTTGACTTTCTTTAAAAGGTGACAGCAAACATGTGCTGCTTATTATTTTTTTGTATTTAATTTAAAGGACTACTCTGTTATAAGTAGTTTAGATCTTAACATGGTTGTCAATTTAATGTTAAGGTTTTTTTAAACAAATAAATCTGTATTTAATTTAAAATTTAAAAAAAATCTCATGTAAAATAAAAGTCCAATTTTTTTATTTAAAAAAAAATCAATTTTTATCCACCCTGATTCTGAGGAAAACAGAGTAAGCGGGAGCATGATACAGCAGAAAAGACACAGATACAGTCAGCAAGGTCTTTTCCTCAGGAATAATGTCAATAATAAGAAGCAAAATACAATAACGGAAGCTGAAAAGGAAACAAAACTCCTCATCTTGGTGTTCAACCCACTGCTATGACTCCAGGCGGTAGAGCCCAGCTTTCCCCCACAGGTCATTTGACTCACTGTTTCCCACACACCCAATTTGCAGTTCTTTGCTTGCGCACATGTGCCAGGAGAGAGAGAAGCTGAGCCGAGATTAACCACCGGTTCACTCTGAGCAGAGGATGCCTCTGCACCTTGTAGCACAAGAACATTGAGGCCTCTAGCCCCCATCATACAATGGGCTCCAAGCAGGCATTTTCCTGCTGTTGTGTGCAATAGCCTCAACTTCAGTGGAGCTCTACTCACGCAGAATTCGGGCCTTTGATGTTATTATTTGGACTTTGCAAGCAGAAAAATAGGAACACCAGATATGAGGAAAAAAGAAAGAGCTACCAAACTGACAGTGTCACTGCGATACAAAAGGAACGAGGAGTACTTGTGGCACCTTAGAGACTAACAAATGTATTTGAGCGTAAGCTTTCGTGGGCTAAAGCCCACTTCATCAGATGCATGCAGTGGAAAATACAGTAGAAAGATTATTATATATATATATATATATATACACACCCACACACATACATACACACACACACACACACACACACACACACACCTCTACCCTGATATAACTCTGTCCTCGGGAGCCAAAAAATCTTACCGCGTTATAGGTGAAACCGCATTATATCGAACTTGCTTTGATCCGCCGGAGTGCACAGCGCCCTCCCCCCCCGCCCCCGGAGCACTGCTTTACCGCGTTATATCCAAATTCGTGTTATATCGGAGTAGAGATGTGTGTATATCTATATATAGATACACACACACACACAATATGAAAAAATGGGTGTTGCCATACCAACTCTAATTGATTAAGGTGGGCTATTATCAGCAGGAGAAAAAAAATGTTTGTAGTGATAATCAGGATGGCCCATTAACAGGCCATTGAGCCAACAGCCTTTCAGAGTAATAAGGCAGCAATCGCCTCCTCCTTCATGAGTCACAGGAGGGACAGGACAGCTTTTGAAACAAGTACTTATGATCAAAGGGCTGCAGCATATGATAAATATTTATAAGCTCTATTAAATAATCGTCTGTATAAATATTATTCAAAATGTGCATGGTGAAAACCACAGACTTCCCAGTTTATCCTTAAACAAATGTGCTAGTTTTCCCACATAGGCAGTAAAGAAAAAAAAAAAAAAAAAATAAATCCCTTTACAAAAAAAAAAAAAAAAAAAAAAAAAAAAAAAAACTAACTGCCCTTTGCAAAAACATTTCATTCAAGAAAAAGAAAATCCCGCACATGGTTTGTTTAAATTTAAAAGGAATGACGGAGAAACCAGACAAATATTTCATTACAATTAAGTATTGAGCTTTGTTTGTCTTACCTTACTTTATGGTTATCAAACTGCCTTGAGTTAAAGCTATAGTACCAGGAGACACTACACCCACACACGCAGCAGACCGGTGCTCCGCAGAAATATTTATCAGCTGTAAGTACAGATTTTGTGGTATCGTATACTTAAACTCAGGGAATGATAAAGGATTGACACTTTTTTTTAAACTTTGATCTTTGGAACTTTGCAGGCTGCCCGGGCCCGGGCCAACAGATCATGTGTAAATAGCATGTTTTTGGTAGTGCAGCTGTTCTTTTTCTAGGGATTATAGGGGAAAAGATTAGCAAATTAGGCTTTATAATCTTAATATGAAAGTTTCTAAACAGTGCGTTAAACAAAAGTTGCATGCCAATGTCACAGTCTTCATGAAAGGGAGATAAAATGGAAGGGGTATATCTTTGACAACACTGTACCTGGTAGAAAGTTCAATACTATGTTGGCCTTTTAGTGATACAAAAAGCTAACAACAAAACAATTTATGGCAGTGTAATCAAGATCTCTTCTTAAAGGCAAAGTACTCCAGTCCTCTTTCCAGGACAGCATAAAAGTCACCTACGGGGTGGGGGGGAAGGATAAACCAGAGGACACTAGTGCTGTTTTCTCTGAATGCCCCCAGGGGCAGTGCTATCACCCTATCAACAATGGCTTACTTCCCACTTAGGCAGTGCCAAAAGAAAGATTACATGCACAATAGCTCTGTGGTTCTGGAGTTTGTATGCATGCTAACAATAAAAACAACTGGAACAGATAACATACTTACTCTAAGGTTGCTCTTTATCACTGTATTGTTCATTTTTTAAAATAAAATCTTCCTCCTTGACGCGACTTTTTTCCTTCACTAATAAATACTTAGCCATGTGAAAAGCTCCATTGGCGTACCATGCACTTTACAAGGATGGGGAAACTGATGCACAAAGAGGGAGAGTGATTTGCTCAAGACCAGTGGCAGAGTTGCATATAGGACCCAGGCCTCCGAACTCTCAGTCTCATATTCTATCCACTAGACTGTGCTGCCTCAACATTTCTAATCTGACCATCAGGCATTAAAATGTTTTCCTTCAATAAACTACACTGCAGGTCTGAAAACTAGTATGATCAGCTTCAACTTCTTATCCCATCCTATCCTCCACACAAATAACCCTCCAAACCCCTCCTAACTCCTGATCTGCCAGTGCCTGCCCACCACGTTTTCTGGACACCATTAAATTAGGCTTGAATAAAGACTGGGAGTGGATGGGTCAATACACAAAGTAAAAACTATTTCCCCATGCTAATTTTTCCCCTACTGTTACTCACACCTTCGTCAACTGTTGGAAATGGGCCATCCTGATTATCACTACGGATTATCTCCTGCTGATAATAGCCCACCTTAATTGATTAGTCTTGTTATAGGTTTCAGAGTAGCAGCCGTGTTAGTCTGTATCCGCAAAAAGAACAGGAGTACTTGTGGCACCTTAGAGACTAACAAATTTATTAGAGCATAAGCTTTCGTGGGCTACAACCCACTTCTTCGGATGCATATGCATCCGAAGA
>NW_020664452.1:315527-317526 GCF_002925995.2 Terrapene triunguis
TCTTCGGATGCATATGCATCCGAAGAAGTGGGTTGTAGCCCACGAAAGCTTATGCTCTAATAAATTTGTTAGTCTCTAAGGTGCCACAAGTACTCCTAGTCTTGTTATAGTTGGTATGGCAACATCCATTTTTTCATGTTCTCTGTGTATATATATCTTCCTACTGTATTTTCCACTGCATGCATCCGATGCAGTGGGTTTTAGCCCATGAAAGCTTGTGCCCAAATAAATTTGTTAGTCTCTAAGGTGCCACAAGTACTCCTCGCTCTTTCTGAGGATAGAGCTGCATCACATTCTTTTTATTCTTTCATGTCTATATTTTTTTAAGTTTTAAGTACTTATAGAACAAACCTCTGGTCTCACCTACGCTGGCGTAAGTCTGGGGCACTCCTGATTTATACCAGAGTAACTAAATGCAAAATTTGGCCCACAGAGACATTCTGAAATAGACGTCATCCAAGTAAATCACTGAAGCAACAGAAAAGCAACATAGCTGCAAAAAATGAAAATGTACAAGAATTGCCAACACTGATCATAACTGAAACAAAAAAAAAACAATTAAGCAAACTATCAGGACAAGAAGGATCCAATAATTGACTTTTTTCAAACTCCATTGACTACAGAGAAATCTCACTCAAGCAGTTGAGAGATGTTGGCATGACAGATGTCAACAAAAATCAGACTCTGCCAAATGAACAATAAAGCTGCTAATATCTGAATAATTAAACCAATCTGTAGTGAAAAAGAAATCTGATGCTCTCCTTCTTAGAGCTCTTCTCTTGAGTTTGCATGTAAAGAGAAGGCCCTTGATCAAATTATTAGAATAGAGTCCTGGCCCATGACTAAGGCTCTAGGCATTTCCACAATACAAATAATGATAACAGGTGCAAATGTTGCCCTTCTTTTCTGAGCAGGGATCATTCAAGAGCACTCTCTGATCTCTACTAATTGATTTGCGACTTGCTACAATTCAATGATCAGTTCAGATGAAAAATCTCAGCCTATGAGGTGTCTCCAACCAGTTCACCTCAAAGATCTGCAATTCATTGTTCGTGAGCTGTGACTGGGCAGGTGGTAGTATTTCTGCTGCCTGACTGGATGACTGAAGACTTTTTTATAAACAAGGGAACAATAAACAATGACAATAGACAGCTGGCAAGCAGAACAACAACAATAGTGCCACCCACCAACCTCAATAGGTGGAAAACTTGATGGGGCCATTGGTGATGGGGTTATTGGTAAGGGTAGGAGAACACACACTGGGGCATGCAGAGGGAGCCCCTCCCTCCCCCCCTCGAGTCTCCAGCCACTCATTGGCCAGTCTGATGATGAAGGGAACTGAATGGTCCTTCACTCTCCCCTTTCATTAATTTAAACCCTAGTCTGGGTCATGTGAAGTCTTCTTTTGTTCTTTTTCAGCAGCCCCCTCCCCCGTGCTGGTAGCTTCGGAGTTGTGTTTGCAGATGTTGAAGGTCTAACCAGTCACCCGTTTTGGAGTCAGAAAGGGATTATTTCATTCTGTAGGGGGCAAATTGGCATAGGCCTGGTAGGTCTGTTCACCTTCGTTGCAGCATTCTGGAGGTAAATTTGAGTTAAACAGGAATAGGATTTAGTAATTAATGGTAGTACTCGGTAAGGATATTAGTTCAGCACTGCTTTCCAGCACAGTTTAGTTCCCAGAACTAAAAGACCTGGAATTTTGCTGATGTGCAATGGGGGAGACATTGTGGCCTTTGCAGGCCAAGGTCTCCCCTTTTTATACCTTCTGTCCCTTCTGCTACGGGGGTGGGGTAGCACTCCAAAAAGTGAGCTGAGCCCTGGGGGTAGCTATGGAGGGTCCACCCCAAGTTGCAGGTTATGTGGTAGAAGCCCTATAACACCCGAATTGGAACCACTTAGAATGCCTGCTATGTGAGAGTCTGGGTGACAGGATAGGTAGCGCCCCTCCTCGTTTTACATTTAATAAAATTGTGGCCTGCTGCTTAAAATCCACCCCCCC
>NW_020664453.1:0-57075 GCF_002925995.2 Terrapene triunguis
TTTACATTTAATAAAATTGTGGCCTGCTGCTTAAAATCCACCCCCCCCATGTTTGTTCTCCTTGACCAGGGCCGGCTCCAGGCATCAGTGCAGCAAGCAGGTGCTTGGGGCAGCCAACGGAGAGGGGCGGCACGTCTGGCTCTTCGGTGGCAATTCGGCGGCGGGTCCCTCAGTAGAGCTGCCGCCGAAGTGCCGCCGATTGCGATGGCTTTTTTTTTTTTTTCCTGTTGCTTGGGGCGGCAAAAACCCTGGAGCCGGCCCTGTCCTTGACCACTGTGTCCAGATCAGTGAGAGGAGTCAGATGGGCAGGATCACCCTTTGTAGTGGCTGCCTGGCCAACCAGCCAGCTAGCATCTACAGCAGCCACAGCTACGCTGGTTGGCCCAGGAGAGGAGCTACTGCTCTGTCCCATATGTTCCCAGTGGAGAAGTGGTGTGCCCGTGAGAAGTGGCAAGAATGAAGAGCTTGTGGATGGAGTAGGAGCTACAGAACTGGCTACGGATAGCTCTGGGAAAAGACAGGGATTTGCAACCTTTGATCCCTGGGCAGCACCAGTGCATTGAGACTAAAAGATGAAGACCAGCGAGAGGACAATTACATTTTAGGGCTATGAGTGTGTATTGGATTGATCTGGCCTTGTTTGCTCCATATTTCCTCGTCCCTTCTCCATCACACTCTGCCTGCTCCCCATCCCCATCCCTTTCTCCCATGCAAGAAATAACACACTGGGCCTTACCCTACCCCATTGGCCACTGAGTAAAGTGCATGTCTTTACCTGTTCCCCTTTAACCTTAAAAACAGTAGGAAGCTGCTATCTAAGGAGCGGCGGACAGGGGTCAGCAGGAAGAGAGAAGGCAAAGATCACTCCATGCCAGGACACAACCTTTGCTTAGGAAAGCTGTTACAGTGTGGCTGGCCATCAAACCTATTCTAGGTGATATTACGGTGAGCTTGGAACCAAGATTGGAGATGCTGGTTTGGTTGTTATTGTGTCAAAGAAGAAATGTTACAATCTGAATGCTCCATGAGAGTTGTGAGACTAGTCAACAGGAGATAAGAAACTCTAAATAACGCATAGATCCACATGGGGCAGCCTACTGCTAATAAGTACCCGTACTGAGAAGGACCTTTCTTTGCGATCACTGTAACCTACTCCATGCAGGGGGAGGGATAAAACAATGTCAATGAGACAGTTACAAGATAGCCAGATTCCTGAATTTTAATGTGTTCATTGTTTTTATTCCCTTCTCTTTTATAATAGGAGTGAGAAAGAAGAAGAATCATAGGCTACATTCATTCTTAGCATAACTCCGGTGGAAATAACTTAGTTACCTCAGGGATGAATTTCCCCTATAAGTTTATTTACATCAGCAAATCATTATAAAATTATTTGCTCTGAGTTCACAATTCTATAAAATGACAAAATATCAAAATTAGCATATTGGCTGAAATCCACTGTATTTCCCAGCAAGCTTCCACCACTTAAACAACATCTGAACCAATTGTCTATAATAACCCATGGCAGATACTGGAAAGCCAAGACCAGTAATAGATGTAACATTTAAATCAATTTTTAAAGACATGCTGTAAACCATTTCTGCTGAGACACTTTCAGCCCAGGAGCAAGTATATTTCTGTAGTCAAATCCAAAGTTTACTATACAGTACTCGTTCAGTCTTGCATAGTAATTGGAAAGAGTGACAGCCTTAAGTAATTTGTCATATTAAGATTAAACATTTATTTGGGTTGCCAGACAATCTGCAATTCTAAACACTCTGGCCCTGAAGTTCCTGTCACAACTACTTAGGAAGAAGCAAGGCTGCACATTAGGCTAATTTAAGAGAAACACGTACTCATCACATAAATCAAACAACAGGACACACTGTACATATGTAATGTGTCTGCATATCTCTCTCTGTATGCTAGAATCCCTAACCGTGATGGACGAACCTCAAATGCTTATCTGAACTGAATAAGGTTTTTTCCTTGTCTTCCCTCACTCCCTGGCCCCCTCTACTTTATAAAGTCTGAGATTTCCCTCCTTAGTAATCCTTCAGCCTTGCCTGCTCTGTGGCTTCTCCCATAGAGCACAGAACACCTCAGACAGGAAAGCCCAAAACTTGTAAGTTTGTGCACCTCAGAGATTTTCAGGGACCTGCATGCAGCCTTCTCTTTCTCAATGAGGAGCTGCAGGAGACGTGGGTCAGACCACTGGAGGTCTGCTTCCTCTTTTGAAGTCCTCAGGGAGGGGGACAGAACTATTTGTGATCACCCTGGGTGCTCTCCCCACTTCAGCAGATGAAACCTGAGAGAAAACGTCTGGTAGCGCAAAGCCCAGAACCATCTTCAAGGGAGCTGGAGATAAGAGAATGACAACACTGACACCCCCCTCGTAACTCTTAACCCTACAGAAAAATAGCCCTAAAGATCAAAGACATAAACCTGACCCCAAGCAGAGTTTGGATTCTGAAAAGGAAGAAGTGACAGAAACTCCACGAGGGACTGAACTATTGCTATTAATTTCACACGGAAGGGCCAGGTTCACAAAGGTATTTAGGCACCTACCTGCCTTTTTTAGGTGGCTAAGTCCAACCTTTAGATGACACTGACATTCTCAAAGCCACTGCTCAGCAGGTGACTATGGGTCTAGGTAGCAGCTTAAGTTTCCACCAGTAGGCACGCATAAAGCTCCTAAGTCCTCACATTACCTCACATAACAAGCATCTTCAAGCCCTAGTACAAGCCAAAGCCCCAGAAGCTCTGAATCAGAATTCTCAAACTACATTCTCCCCTGCCTCTCTGTCCATTGAGGCCTGATCTGTAAGTATGCTCAGAGCATGCCTATAAGCTCAGGCCCTGTACAAGATAGGGTGTGTGGGGTTAGGGCACTAAATCGGGGACTTGGGAGACCTAGGTTCAAGTCCCTGCTCCAAATGTGAAGCTATAGCCCAGATACTATGGTGATGAGCAGTAGTATACCACCCTAAGATAGATAGATAAAATGAGGCTCCATAATATAATCATTCTCTTCTTGTTCCATAAAGTTTTAGGGTGCTCAGAAATAGGTCAGAATCAGAACTCCAGCTCTAACACAGAGAAAACATGGGTCCAACAGTGGTAGGTTTGCGAGGAAGGAGCTGTTAAGAAGGATGAGGAAGCAAAGAGATTACGGAGGAGTCACAAGGAGGATGAGGATGGATGAGGACCGGTCACTCATTTGGGGAAAGCATAGTTATTTGTCCAAAATGACCATAATTTTCTAAAAGATCATCTCTTCAAAAACATTCTGGCATTTCTCCTCTGACGTGGTTGTAGCACAGGACAGAACACAGACGAGGACCGCAGAAGCAAGTGAGGCTCCATATTCAAAGTCATGGTGTAGCTCTAGTTCCCTCTCCTTTGACCCTATCAACAAATTTCTGCTCCAATTCTTAGGCTAGGTCTACACTACAGCGGGGGGGTCGACCTAAGATACGCAACTTCAGCTACGTGAATACCGTAGCTGAAGTTGCGTATTTTAGGTCCACTTACCTGGCTGTGAGGATGGGGGAAAGTCGACCGCTGCCGCGCTGCCGTCGACTCCGCTGCCGCCTCTTGCCGCGGTGGATTTCCAGAGTCGACGGCAGAGCGATCAGGGATCGATTTTATCGCGTCTTCACTAGACGCGATAAGTCGATCCCAGAACATCGATTGCCTGCCGCCGAACCCTCCGGTAAGTGTAGACGTACTCTTAGATCCCCAAGTAGTGGCAGCTATCCAATAGAGGAATACCCCCCAGGCTGTGGGAAAAGAGAAGGGGTCTGTCTCAACACCCCAGTGTGTGTTCATGTAGGAGAGGAAACTAGTAAGTGTTGGAAAACCCCTTTTTAAAAATTATGTTTTAATACTATATTTTACTAAATTAGAAGGATTGGTCTTACAGGACAGGGAATGCAGGAGGATGGAAAATTGAAGTATGATGGAACAACTAATCTCCTTTAGGAGTGTGGAAAAAATTTGAGTCCCAGCCCTTTCTAAGTTCTTCTGCAGGGTCTCTCTCTCTCATCCCACTCCCTTATATTTTCTTTCTGCTAAACTGTTTCCAGCCAGTGGCTTCTCAGGTTAATTTTATTAAATAGCCTTCAGCTCCTACGCCTATAACCAGGTGTCTCAAAATGTTTCCACTTTTCAGAAGAAAGAGAACATCCCACTAGAGCCAATATATAAGCAACACGTTGTTGGGAGCTTCCCCGAAGATCAGGACGAGCCACTAAGCAAAGCTGCAAAGAAGGGCATATCTCTTGTGCATATCTGCTGAAAACTGGCTGCTGCCAGTTACACACCAGGAACAAGTTGAGGGTAACTTAGTCTGAAGCCCTACTGTGGATATCAGATTTTGTTAATAAAAATATTATGAAGGTTAAAGCCATGCTGAGACGAATCCTGGAAGGTGTGGAGCACTTCCTGAGGGGTTCCAAGTACTCTCGATTCTGACTGAAATCAATCAGTGAGAAGTGAGGGCAGTCAATAAATCTCAGAATCAGGCCCACTGTCAATTATATTACACCCAGTAAGGAGGCTGTGTTTTAAGAAAATGTCAATAAAAACAATTTTGGGGGAACCGACAACCTGAATCATCTTGTACCATCTAACTAGGTGCATGGGCATCAGGATGCTGAAAATGGCTAAGAACAAACTACCGGTGGTTTAATTTTACTTTCCAACCTGAGTAACATACATGCAAGAAATAAACAGATCACGCACACGATTTCAAAAATCTTTTCACTTTGAATAATTTCCAGTGGTTATTCACACAGATAAGCAATCTTCCCGCTACCCTTGCTAGTATCTGAATTTTATACCTTTATACCTTTTAAAACGGAAACATCTTATATGAGGAAGGCACAAAACAGACAATTTTCTAAATAAAACCTCCTTACAGTCCATGGAATCATTCACTAAAACAGAGACTGTCACACTGGGGTCTGAGGACACCAAGTGGTGCCCGATACTACCACGAAGGGCGTGCTAAAAGAATGCAGAGTAGATACACAGACCAGGTAGAAAACATTATCAGAGTTTGCAGAGTAATTGGATTTTCTATCTAATCATCACAACATTAACATTTTGACTTTCTTTAAAAAGAAAAATGATCACCACATTTTTAGAGGGAGGCCTCCAAAAGTACCAGTGGGGCCCTCAGCAGGGCCGGCTCTGGCTTTTTCGCCGCCCCAGGCCCCGGGGGGAGGGCAGCGAGCCCTGGCGGGGGCTCCGCTCTCCCCCCGGCGGCCGGGGGGAGGGCGGCCAGAGCGCCGGGGGGGACTCGGCTCTCCCCCCCGGCGGCCAGAGCGCTGGGGGCAGGGCAGCAAGCCCCGGCTGGGGCTCGGCTCTTCCCCCCCCCCCCGCCGCCAGAGCGCCGCGCCGCCGCCCCCCTCCAGGTGCCGCCCCAAGCACCAGCTTGGGTGCCTGGTGCCTGGAGCCGGCCCTGGCCCTCAGCTTTGGAGAGCTGAAGAATCACTGCTCTGAACTAAGAGCAGAGCAACAGTACAAGGCCTACCGTACATGTTTGCCTAAAGAAAACCCTGAGTTGTATGCATTAGTGATCTAGGACTTTGCTACACAGCTAATCATTGTTTGGATTGGAGAACAGTGGTCACTTACGTGTCCAAACTGAAATATTATATTAGCTAGCAGTGGGTACGCAGGCAGCAGTTTAAAGAAACCACAATTTTCCTCACAGGGCAATTTCCTGACTGCTAGCAGTTGCCGGAAAGCCTCACGTTCTTCTCTTGGCTGGAGCACATTTGTAATGCATTTTCTGATTGGTTAATTGAACGTAAGCCACAACTGGTTGAAATTCTCCTCTCTGCTTCCTTTTGAATCTGCTTGAGCACTCAGCAAGATCTGTACTGACTGGTGTAGCTGTATGTTTTTCATTCTGGATCTGGTTATAGTACTTCATTTTGAACTCTTTTACAAGGATCTGCTGACTGTTAGTAATAGCTGTCAAGCTGCACTGCTCTATAAAACAGAAGTGTGTGTTATACCTTGTCAAGAATTCAAATGATATAAGTATTTTTGTCTCAGTAGGAGAGACATATTTTTCTTTTATTTAAAAAAAATCAAAGAGGAGAAATAGATTTTAAAGTACTACTGATAAAATTATAATGCAGCCCAAATTCTGCCAGCAGCTACAATCCTGTAACCTCATGAGACTGCAGAAATCCAGGGGGGTTTCTGGGCATAGCTTGGACAGTATTTCCCCCTTAGTGAACACAGAAGCCATACAGCAACCCAAAAAAAGATCAACACAAGGAAACAAAATACAAGCCTAGTTCTGAACCAGGGAACAGGCATTGAAATGGGCATTGTCAGCATCGGGCCAAAAATATATAACAGTAGCCAAAATCAACAAACCATGACTGTGAGCTGTGGGTTGGTGCTCGTGTGTAGGACTACCACCTTTGAGACTTTTGCCCTGAGGGCCAAAAGTTGCAGTACAAGTCATGAGAGGTCAATCCCAAGTATGTTTAAGTTGTTTTAATGCCCCTAAGAGATGGGGATAGGATAGTACTATCCAAATGCGGAGAGTTCCCCGAAAAATGGAACAAAGGGCAGCTGTAGCCATAGTACGTGCATTCTAAACTGCGGTTAGGGTTAGACTGTGCCAGGTCTCTGCACAAGTAATGGGCACAAGAGTGTTTGAAAAGTTTATGGAGGGGATGATATGATGAGACTAACTACAATGGCGATCTGTGACTGCTGCTAATAGCAAATATCTCCAATGGCCAACGAGGAGACACTAGAGGGGGAGGGCTCTGAGTTACTACAGAGAATTCTTTCCAAAGTGTCTGGCTGGTGGGTCTTGCCCACATGCTCAGGGTCTAACTGATCACTATATTTGGAGTCAGGAGGGACTTTTCCCCTGGGTCAGATTGTGACAGACCCTGGGGGGCAGGGTTGCTTTCCTCTGCATGGCACACATGCAGGTAGCGTAAATAGTGGATTCTCTATCATTTGAAGACTTCAGTTACTTAGCCAGAGATTATGGGTCTATTATAGGAGTGGGTGGGTGAAGTTCTGTGGCCTGCAACATGCAGGAGGTTAGACTAGATGATCATGATGGTTCCTTCTGGCCTTAAAGTCTATGAATCTAAGGCTATGTCTACACTACAGCCGGGATCGACGCTCTGAGATCGATCCACCGGCGGTCAATTTAACGGGTCTAGTGAAGACCCGCCAAATCGACAGCAGATTGCTCTCCAGTCGACCCCGTACTCTACCCCCAGTGAGAAGATTAAGGTAAGTTGACGGGAGATCCCATCGACACCCCGCGGTGTAGACCCCGCGATAACTTGACCTAAGGTACGTCAACTCCAGCTCCATTATTCATGGAGCTGGAGTTGCGTAGCGTAGGTCGATTTACCGTGGTAGTGTAGACATAGCCTAAGTCTGGTGCTTGGGAGCGCCTGGAGAGTTAGGGTATGTCTACACTGCAATTAAAAACCCACAGCTGGCCCGTGCCTGCTGATTCAGGCTAATCGACTCAGGCTAAGGGGCTGTTTAATTGTGGTATAGATGTTTGGACTCAGGCTGGAACCTGGGCTTGAGGCCCCTATGAGGGTCCCAGAACTCAGGCTGCATGTTCACACTGCAATTAAACAGCACCTTAGCCCAAGCCCTGTGAGCCCAAGTCAGCTGGCATGGGCTAGCCGCAGGTGTCTAATTGAAAGGTAGACATACCCCTAAGAGGCCCCTGGGAGCCCTGATTTACTTGTCCCTGTTATCTGAATATTCTTTGGAAAGAAATCTTGTAATAGGAGGCATTCTTACAAAATTCCTAGAATTTTCTCATTTTCGCAGAGACACAAATACTGCAAGAAAAACCCTGCTCATGGGAAGATGAGTGTTGTCATGTGGTTAGAGCCCATAGTTAATTGTCAGGAATTGTGCGTTCTATTCCCAACCAATGAATCACTTTGTGACCTTTGCTAGTTATTTAATGTTCGAACTGGGCAGCAATTTTCCATTAGAATGATTTTCTGTCAGAAAAATCAGTTTCCACAAAATCATAATTTTCAGTGGGAAATTTTGCCAAAAAATTAAAATTTTCCATTAGAAAAATCTAAATGAATTATTGTATTTTGGATCATTTTGACTCAAATTGAAATATTTAGTTTTGTTGAACTGGCCCAAAACATTTTGTTTTGATTAAGTTCAATAAAATGTCAAACTTCATTTCCTTATCAGCACGTGGCCTTATGGGAATTTTAGTTTTTATCCCCATTATTGCCTACAGGCTGTGCTCTCTGGAGGACAACATCTCCAATAATGCAATGTAGATTTCCCTCTGATCAAGTTCTGTGTGGTGCTCATGGGAGATGTAGTCCAGCCGGGACATCTACCCCATAGGGGAAAATGGGGCCACCAGGCTTCTAAATTGAGGCAATGTGCCACAATGGGAAAATTTAGTTTAATACTGAATTGATTCAAAACAAATTAGGTCAGTCTGACAAACAAAAATTAAACATTTTGATTTTGGTAATGTCAAAATATTTTGTTTCAATGAAAAATCTTGAAAAAAAACATTTCAATATTTCTATATCTCAATTCTTTGGAATTTCCATTCCACAAATGAGAACAAATGTTGGAATTTTCCACAGGAAGGGAATTTTGAATTTCATTCAGCCCTATTTAATGTGGTAAGGTAAGTGGGACTGGAGAGAAATGGTTTCAGGAGGGACTGAGTTTAGGGTTGCCAACTTTCTAACTGCACAAAACCAAACACCCTAGCCCTGCCCCTTCCCCGATGCCCCGCCCCCATGCTCACTACATTCCCCCTCCCTCCGTGGCTCGTTCTCCTCCACCCTCACTCACTTTTACTGAGCTGGGGTGCGGGTTGAGGCAGGGCCGCCGAGAGCGGGTTCGGGCCCCGGTGAAAAAAAATTTTCGGGCCCCCCTGCAAGGGCGGACCGGCTAAACAGGGCCAACGAGGGGAGCGGGTGGAAGCCAGGCTCCAGGCCCCCTTCCGGACCGCCGGGCCCCGGTAATTTGTACCGGCTTCCCCCCCTCTCGTCGGCCCTGGGTTGAGGTGCAGGAGGGGGTGAGGGCTCTAACTGGGGGAGCGGGCTCTAGGGTAGGGCCAGAAATGACGGGTTCAGGGTGAGGGAGCGGGCTCCGGGCTGGGGCAGGGAGTTGGGGTACAGAAGGGGGTGAGGATTCCAGCTGGGAATGCAGACTCTGGGGTGGGGATGGGGATGAGATGTTTGGGGTGCAGGAGGGGGTTCCAGGCTGGGGGGGGTGGGACTGAGGGATTCAGAGTGCAGGAGGGGGCTGTGGGTTGAGGCAGGGGTTGGAGTGCAGGAGGGGGTACAGGCTCTGGCTGTGGGTGCAGGGTGGGGAAGGGATGAGGAGTTCAGGGCGTGGGAGGGGACTCTGGGCTGGGGCAGGGGGTTGGGGTGCAGGCTCTGGGGTGGGACCAGGGATGAGGCGTTTGGGGTGCAGGAGGGGGCTCTGGGTTTGGGGGGGCTCAGGGCTGGGGCAGAGGGTTGGGTCTCGGGGTTGGGGCACGGGCTTACCTCAGGCGGCTCCTGGTCAGCGGCACAGCGGGGCTAAGGCAGACTCCCTGCCTGTCCTGGCTCTGTGCTGAGCCCTGGAAACAGCCAGGAAGTCCGTCTCCTAGGCGGGGGGGCCAGGAGGCTCCGTGCACTGCTCTTGCCCACAGATACCGCCCACCCAGCCAATGGAAATGTGGAGTGGTGCTCAGGGTGGGGGCAGCATGCAGAGCCCCGTGGCCCTGCCGTCTAGTGGATGGACCTGCTGGCCACTTTCAGTGCACAGCGCAGTGCCAGGACAGGTAGGGCCGAGCCTGCTTTAGCCCCGCAACACTGACAACCAGACTTTTAACGGCCCAGCCAGCGCTGCTGATCGGAGCTGCCAGGGTCCCTTTTCGACTGGGCGTTCCTGTCGAAAACCAGACGCCTGGCAACCCTAACTGAGTGATGTGCCACCAGGGTCCCAGGAGTACAAACTGAGGTCAGGCTGCTAACACACACACACAGCCACGCATGCACACACGCAGTCAGGCTGCTAACACACATACACACACGATCAGCATGGAATACTGGCTTCTTAGTGTCGTTAATAAAGATCTCTTTCCTCCAACTCTGACTGCTGTATCACTCATTGCTAATGAAACAAAGACAGACTAATATTTTCAAGAGCTGCCACTGATTCTCGGTGTCTCCATTTGCTGGGTGCCCAGTTTCAGACATCCAGGTATCTCACGTTGGGCACCCAAAAAAATGGAGGCACCCAGAATTGTGACCACTGTTGAAAGTTTGGCTGCTAGCCACTATATAAAATAGAGATAACAATATCTTCACCTCTGGTGTGCAGTATTGGCAACATCAAGCATTCAACCATCATGAGGCAAGCCTCAAAATATCATGAGATTGGCTTATAAATCATGTGATTTTTATAAAACAGATTCTGGGTTTATTTGTCTTATTTCCATGCCTTTAGGGTGTATTTGAGTCACATTTTCAAGCTTTTCTCCAAAATCAGGAGGGCTAAAAACATACATGTTTAAAATGAAAGCTAAGGTTCTCACATAGTCACATAACTCCAGGGTCTGTAGCTTTAAGTAAAACATATGCATCCGAAGAAGTGGGTTGTAGCCCACGAAAGCTTATGCTCTAATAAATTCGTTAGTCTCTAAGGTGCCACAAGTACTCCTGTTCTTTTTGCGGATACAGACTAACACAGCTGCTACTCTGAAACCAACTATTGTGAGGCTCACAATAAAATCACAAGAGGTGACAACACTGAGGGTGTTATGAGGCTTAAGGAATTACTGTTTTAAACATATCTTGAGATCCGAGGTTGGGAAGAGTTGTATCAGTGCAGAATATTATTATATTTTTGTTTCATGTCAAATCCAGCAAGCGCAGTTGTATGTGCATTGAACCTTCTAGAATCTCAAAACGTAACTATAAAGTCATAAAATATACTGTAGATATTTGCCTCTTTGTTCTGTAAGGTACCATCCTAGTGTATTGCAAGGAATGCAACACAACTGAATTTTCCTTTGTTTTATTTCAAATGTTACCACCTGTAGGGCCGGCTCCAGGCACCAGCCCAGCAAGCAAGTGCTTGGGGCGGCCAACGGAGAGGGGCAGCACGTCCGGCTCTTCGGCGGCAATTCAGCGGCGGGTCCCTCACTCCCTCTCATAGCGAAAGACCAGCCACCGAATTGCCGCTGAAGACTGAAGCAGCAGCTGTAGAGGTGCCACAGATCGCGATCACGGATTCCCCCCCCCCACTTGGGGCGGCAAAAACCCTGCAGCCGGCCCTGACCACCTGGTATAATTCAGGAAAACTTCAGTAATGAGAAGATCTGTTTTACCTTTTGCTTTTCAAAATCTCCCCAACCTCCATGGATTATGGATAGGCACTTCTTAGCATATGTGCAATGTGCCTTAGGTGGCACATGACCAGGATTCATCACCGAATTTGGGCCGCTGGTTAGATCATTAGCTTTCCCAGCCCAGGCCGGGTACTGACAAGGAGTGCGACATGAACGCTGATCCATGCCCCCACAGATAGGCACTCTTAAAATACATCACTTTTCCTTTTAATTACATGGTAACTAGTGAAAGCTCTTCTTTTTACTGTAGAAGAAAAGTTCTGTTTTCTTTGTTTCCTTATTAAAAAAATACTCTTGTAAGCTGTAGGGCCAGATCCTTAGGTGGTGTAAATCAGCCTTAGTGTGATCTGGTCCATAGTCTTTTTAACCAGTGCTGTAGAACAATTTAGTGGTTTTCAATGACAGTTGGCATCTTTGAAATATTCTCTTTTACAGAACTAGACTAGATGTGACATTTGCTGGAGAAGAAACTCTTTGCATAAATCTGTCTAAAAAGACTCACTTAATCATATTACTTCACTAGCAGTGGTAACCTTTGGAGGCCAAAGTCCAGACAGGTTGAGAAATGGAACATGAGTACATAAAGGTGACCGTTCCATTAACTGCAATCAAAGAGGGAGGTCAAAGGTAGGATAGAGATAAATGACTTATTCTACAAGGAAAAGAGAGAATGAAAACTCCTGTGTGCTTGAGAAAAAGTTGGGGATAAAGGGTCCAATCCTGGTCTCACTGAAATCAGTACTAAAACTTCCACTGACTATATGCAAGATCATGCCCATAGTTCCGTTGTCCCTTGTCAGTGGGCTGTCATTGCAGGAGTACATATGTGCATACATGTACGCGTTTTTATATATCAGTAATAAAATCATATGCAGAATGGCTGAGCAAATTGCCCACAGAAGCTCTGATGGAAAGGCTGACTTTGGACCTGACTTAGCAGTCAACGGGAGTTCCATAAGAGGGAGTTCTTTCAGGATCTGAGCCCTTATCAGAAATGAATAACTGGAAAACAATATCAGCATTTAGGCACAGATGAAGGAGGTACACCTTCTCGCTATCTAGCCATTCAAGGCCACAATTCTCAAATACACACACTAGGCAAGATCATCCAGTCTGACCAGACTGTGCTCAGTGCAAGACCAGAGGATAGGTGGGGATGTGCAAGGAGGCTTTAAGACACATTTATCGCCCTATAACAGGCTTCACTCTGGAGCCAGAGTCCTCCGGGATCTCTCAGGTGGCTGGGGGGGGGACTATGGAAGGGTAGGAGGTCCTGGGCCCTCCTTCTTCACTGCGTCTCAGCCCAGGACCAAGGGGAGAGAGGCAAAGAGTGTCTCAGACCCCTCTGGCTGCTACTCCAGATCAGCCTCCCCCTACCTTCCCTGTTTCCCTTCAGTTTGGGGATGTGCCCCCAGCCTTCTCCTTCCACAGTCTCAGTAATTTGGAGCCCTAGTAGGTTGGGCGAGAGGGGGAAGGTAGCTTCCAAGCTCACTCCCAGAGTCCAGTTGTTCCCCCTAGTCAAGGAGAAGAGGGAAAGGGGGCGGGATCAGTTCCCCACTCTCCCAGATGAGTCTTACTCGGTCCTGGTCTTCCCCCGTAGATTGCTCTGCTTCAGCAGCTATTACCTGCTTGCCTTCTTGCAGCCAGTCTCTCCCTCACTCTTTCCCCCGCCTGACTGCCGGAGATCCCCTTTTAAGCAGGTCCTCCACGGGGAACCTGCCTGGCAGCTGCAGAGCCTTCTTGGCCCAATACTGTTGCACCACTCCTTTAATCTTAGTGAGGGGTCTGTAAACCCCATCATAGGACCCCAGGTCCTAGGACTAATCTCCATTTGTCAACACAAATTAAAGCAGTTTGAGAGCTTTTCTGGCAGTCAGGGACTCCCAAGGCACACGGACTACCACCCAGCCATGCACATTTCCCTCAGCCACGCCCCTGCACCAGGGGCTAAGGATGGCGGAGACAGTACCACTAACACAACTCTACACTAACCACATGTTCCCCAACAGAGGTGGAATCTTCAAGGGGCTGGTAAAACTGGCTATAGAATTGCTTTGCGCCATTGGAAGCAGGTAGAGTGGTGCTAAGCATCTGGCCCACTGTCTCAAGAGTCTTTTCAGATCTAGCAGGGAAGTGAATAATCCAGAGTCTGTATATACTGAAAATAAATGTCTTGTATGCTCTATGTAATTTTTGATGATTGGTTTTGTATACATAATTATCTACAACCTTGCTATGTCTTCGTATGTCCATGTACAACTGACATAAAACCAATGCAATTGCAAAAAGAAGGAAAGCAGATAAGAACATTCTTTTCCTGATAAGTTATGCCTGTAAAAAGACTAGGTCCTTGATCATAAAGAATTTCAATTACTTAGCTATTGATTGGGATAACAATCAGGCAAAAATTAAAGAGAAGAAAGGATGTATAAAGGGTCATGGAGAATTGCTTACTTAGGCAGCTTGTGAAACAACCCGCAGAGTCTGGGGTTATTATGGACCTAATCCTAGGAAGCGGGCTTGTCCTGATATATCAGGGTGAGGTTGGGGAGCACCTAGCATCAGACCCCTCCTGTATCACTAGACTTGAACTATTCATACAGACAGGGAGAAAAGAGGGAAGTAATAACAACTGATGGCTTTAATAAAGACAACTAAGGGAATTTTGAGTGGAATTGTAAACTATGAGGAATGCACCACCGGGGGAAAAGGGCATTTCCTATAGGGATTTTTCAGAGTGATATTAAACTTGCTCTCAGATACTAAAGGTACAAAGAAGGGAAACCCCAAAGCTTTATACAGCTTTAACTATATCTGGGGAAATAATGATTAAGTACTTACACTTGTGATCCATCTGGTCAGTTTTCTCAGCATATGAGTTTGAATACAAAGATCACAAGCTGATCTAAACAGGGCACTGATCCAACAAATTTCTAGATCCTCCAAAATATTGAGATCTTGCACATGGTCTGCCCCACCTGTCTCCCTGGATGGACACTTGATTTCATCTTATTCCCCATCCTCAAATAGGGTTGCCAATTCTGGTTGGATGTATTCTTGGAGGTTTCATCACATGACATAATATTTAATTGAATAATGATCTTTGATTCCTGGAGACTCTAGGACAATCCTGAAGGTTTGGCACCCTACCTCAAGAGAGGTAGCCTAATAAGTGGCCAGCTGGCACATTAATTAGCGATGCATGGTCCTGATGACACCCTCTGTATTCAGGTGTCATCCATGGAGCCCAGAACCTAAGGATTCTAGGGGACATATTTTTTATTGTCCTGAAGTCACAGTACAAAGGCTATAAGAATCAGTGATCCTGATAGCAAACAGGCTGGCTTATTTGCTGCCACACTACAAAAAAAAGCAATGAAAAACCACCACCACCTTTGCTTCATCCTCAAACTCAGAGCCTTCACTCTGAGTGCTCGAAACAGCTAGAAATTTTTCCTCAACTGGCTCCCCTCTTGGAAACCTGCCACATCTTCATGCACTGTGGAAAGGGAAGAAGAGATCACAGTGCAGGACCAGAAAAGGAGCCCACTGACAGCAATGTAGTAGAAGTAATGCCATGTTTGACTGTCACCCCATGCATGGTCATCTAACCAACTGTATTCACCTTTTGCTGCACAGAGGTGAAATGGCCCATCATCTCTTGCTGAGTAAACAGGGCCTACTCAAGGTCCTCTAGTGCCCAGTAAGACCATATCCAAAAGAAAACTGAGCTCATGTGGGTCCCCACCTGTTCCTGCTCAGTGGAAAGATCTGGTATCCGCTGTCCACCTAGTGCCCTCAGCACCTTGGTGTCTCAGCTTGTCTCTCGGTGCTAGATGAATCATGGGATGGTGGATCTACAGATTCCCATGCAACTTCTGGATGTCAAACCAGTGTGCATAAGTCTCTTGCCATTTCGTTCCCAAGTCGCCTGGTTTGTGTCTCTTTATACATCATATTATAAATTTGCACTTGGCTCTGATTTGCAACAATTTTGCAAGCTGTTGAGCTGGAAGTTGATTTCACAAACCAAGCTCTGAAAATCTATTGAGCTCTTTACATTTCACAATACGCTAAAACCCACAAAAGATGGTAAATACTTTCATCCAAAATTTTGCCAGGACTGTACCACAAATTGTGTCCAGCTCATGTCAGTACTTTAATTGGGGGACATGGATCAGCGTTCATGTCACATTCCCCTTAGTACCTGACCTGGGCCGGGGAAGCTAATGATCCAACCAGCAGACCAAATTCGGTGATGAATCCTGATCATGTGCCACCTGAGGCACATTGTGCATATGCTAAGAAGAAGTATATTCTTTTTGTTTTTGATCTATCATACAATGTACTAACAACCTGTCAATAATGAAAAAGTATCCAAAGATCTTCCCATCTCCCTCAAACATATCCTCTACAAATGATATATATGAACCAGCTCTCTTCATTTCCTAATTTTTTGGAGGAAGTTTCCTACCTCACAGCTACTGTACAATTTTCCCCAAAACTGGCCCACTGTTTGATTTCAAAATCTGATCAACATGAAAAGAGGTTGAAGATGGCTTTAACACATTTCAAGCAGTGTTCTAACAGCTTCAATGACTGTGGGACTTTTTTCCCCCCTTAAAGCAGATCATGCCTTTCCTGCGATGCCTTTTTGTATTCAGGCACTTGTGAACAGAGTCTCAAGTCAGAGTTTCAACAACATCTGTTAGCTTGCAAAAAAAAAATTCTTCCAGTGATTAGGTGGTTAACTGAAATATACAGCATCCTTGCAAACAATAAACTGCTGTTCTGCTAAATTGATTGCAAGATGTTCAACAAAAGGCTTCAGCCAGCACTATAATTTTGTATAATCTTAAATACAACTGGGGCTCATTCAGACATTGGGGGGGAAAAAAAAAAAAAAGGCTTGTAAGGTTTATTTAGCCACCTGCAAAACCTGGACAACTAAAGAGCACTGGAGATACAGGGATAATATATCCATATATGTAGTTAGTGCCTATAGCAGTTACATTTTCATGCTCTGTATTCAATCCAAAACAAATTGTCTGTTTATAATTAAAATACAGTCCTGCTTCCAAGAGTCCTGCCTCAAGGGGACTAGTTGTATACCACAGGCCAGATACATTTGTGGTGTAACATCACTGAAGCTGATGGAGTTACACCAATGCAGAATTTGGCCTTGTGTCTTATCTACACTGACGCAATTCAACTTTTAAGGGACAATTATGGGGTTTCCTCCTAAGTTTAGGCCAAGTTTTCTCCAAAACATGTCAAGGAAAAGGCTATAAGAGAAAGAGCTGGAGGCTCTGTTTTTTATTTTGTTTTATTGTTGCATTTAAGAACATTCAGATATTACAAACTTTCATTGGATCTGTTTTGTATATATTAAATTTTACAACCTGTTGCTATTTCTCTCTTATTTAGAAATGCATTATAGGTAAGAGGTCACAACAAAAATACTACAGTCCTAAGGACATTAAATACTACAATTACAGAAAACCTAGTCGGAAGCAATTTGTGGATCCAGCAAATTCCGCTTAATCTGAGATTAATTTGACAAAACCTATTTTCCAGCTTGAATGTATTGCTTAGGAGCCTGGAGGCAAATATGGGATGTTAATTCTAGGGCATTTTAAAAGCAGTTTTAAATGCTATAGGCTCAATTCTGAGCTCATTTATATTGATGAAATTTCATTGGATTTACACTGTTGCATAAGAGAGAAGAATCAGAATTTATATAGATTCATAGACTCATAGATTCTAGGACTGGAAGGGACCTCGAGAGGTCATCGAGTCCAGTCCCCTGCCCTCATGGCAGGACCAAATACTGTCTAGACCAGCGGTAGGCAACCTATGGCACGCGTGCCAAAGGCGGCACGCGAGCTGATTTTCAGTGGCACTCACACTGCCCAGGTCCTGGCCACCAGTTCGCGGGGCTCTGCATTTTAATTAAATTTTAAATGAAGCTTCTTAAACATTTTAAAAACCTTATTTACTTTACATACAACAATAGTTTAGTTATATATTATAGACTTATAGAAAGAGACCTTCTAAAAACGTTAAAATGTATTACTGGCACACGAAACCTTAAATTAGAGTGAATAAATGAAGACTCGGCACACCACTTCTGAAAGGTTGCCGACCCCTAGTCTATACCATCCCTGATAGACATTTATCTAACCTACTCTTAAATATCTCCAGAGGTGGAGATTCCACAACCTCCCTAGGCAATTTATTCCAGTGTTTAACCACCATATATGGGAAAGGGACTAAGAACACAGGGCCAGATCCTCTGGTCTTGATGCAAGACCAGGGGAAAGGAGGAGACCCTTGCAGTAGCAAGCTATCATAACACTCACCTAATCTTAGGGCTAGACTGGTCTCTGGTGTAAATAAGAGCAACCTTATGGTTAGTCTAACATTCAGACGCCTATGGCCCCAAGAGCCTGATCCAGAAACCAGGGATTGTAATGGCATAGGAACCCCCTGGCTATGCCTGCTTTCACCAGAGATGTTCCCTGTCCTGGGCACTGGGAAGAGGTGGTTGCACACCATGGTACTTGTATGCCAGCAGGGGATTCAGGGAGCTGATTCTGCTAGCTTTACAGTTGCCAGAGCAGTACGAACAGCTGAAGTGGGGTCCAGGATGTGGCGTCCTGGAAAGAGTGGTGGGGAGAATAATGGGGAGGAGAAGTTAACTGGTGAATGTTACATCTGCTCATGCTCATTTCTGAGCTCCATTATAAGAACTGTAATCCTGAGTGGATCTTTTTAGCTTCTTGACTTTGTGTTAACACCAAGAACATTTATTGCTCAGGACAATTATGGTAATCAAGCACCAACTGACCAACGTACATACAATTTATTCTTTCCCGCTCACCTTCTTGCTTTGAGTCGACAAGCAAACAGTCTTCTTACAAACCAATGTAGAGCAAATGCGATCAACTATTTAAAATACTTCTAGTTGTGAAAAATAAACTACATCATATGCGCAAAAGTGAAAGAATTTTGACATACAAGGCAGCCGCAGATTCAGAGCTTCTTCCAGCATCAGGCACAAGCAGCAGAATCACATTCCAGAAGCTAATCTTTGGATCATACAGCTTTTCTTTCTGAAGCAATTATAAAACCATAATGGCTTTACTCAGCTTCTTAATGCAATGATCAGTCTGTAAACATGAAAATGAAATAAATAGCGCAGACAAAAATTTCAAAAATTCAGCAAATATTTTTCTTGGTGTTTTTGTTTTAACCATAGCCGGGAAGTGTGGTAATGAAGGAGGGAAGAATGTTGAGGAAGGAAATAAATTGCAGCTATTCTTATTTTAGGATACTTTAAATCTGATTAATTTTGAAAGTAGGGAGAATGGCAGGGCTGGTTAGGCAACTCCATCAGTGCTGTTTATACGAATGATAAGTGTTTGCGCATTTTCCTTGCTTACAGTGCTTGTTGGGCATCAAAATAACATGGGAATTATTTGACCTACAAATATCCTTCCCCATCAATAGATAAATAATATGGAGTACAAAATATATTAGCGTATATAGGAGTTCAAGATCAGAAATAGAAAATAGAAAATAACTTGCAAAAATGTCCAACAGTGGAACATAATGCCCAAAGTCACAGGCTGAGAGCATTCTTTATTTTCCACTAGAACTTCCTTTGGTAAGCCAAGGGAAAAATGGATTTCTTTAAAAACAACAGTTAACATAGTATATACATTATTATTTATTACTTGTTTTGCAGCAGTATATGGTATCCCCAGTCATTGAGCAGGACCCCATTGTGGTAGGTGCTGTACAAATGCAGAACAAAGATGATCGCTGCCCCTAAAGAGCTCTCAATCTATGTTGCTTAATAAATGAAAGGAAAGAACTAACTTCTACTCTCACAACTGCCACTGATCAGCACTTCCTTGACTGTTCTCATCTCTAGTTTTAAAGGGGATGACATTCCCTTCCGCACATCACCTCCTCTGTTGCTTTTCCCTGGTTTCCCGTCTCTCAGCAGCAGCAAGGTGGCTGGATGTTTTCCTGAGCAGCCGCAGCCAGCAACTTTGGGACTCAAATGAACTCCACTCTGCTTTCTATCAGCTTCAGCAGCACTTCAAAGGATGCAGCAAAGAATTATGTGGAATATGGGAGATCCAAATGCAGACTACAGACATCAGTAAACTTGATATATTAAGGAAGGGAGAAAACATCACCTCAGAAACCTGAAGTAGTAAAGGAAGGATTGAAAACAACACCACAACTGTCATATTCGGCAATAGTTAAAAAAGCATGAGTTTTATAAAATACGACCTCAACCTCTTCCAGCAGATATTAGAGTCTATCTAACTGGATGCGGCCATGGCTGGAGATTGCTCAGTTTCTTCTCTCCTGTGTAGCTTATTATATGGCTCTTAAATCAAGCGTGGGCTAACAATTTCAACTAAAGCTATTTTGTTTTCACTTTTTTCCTAAAAACAATGAACATCTAAGAAGCATTTGGTCAATGCTAAGCTTTACTAAAAGACCACCTTACATCTTACTGAGGAGAAGGAGGAGCTGCTACGCTAGTTTTGGTATAATATGTGGATGAAGGGAAAGAGCTCCATCCAAATTCTCCTTTATAGACCCGTTGGCATTATTGTGCATGTATCACTTCTTGTAAAAAATATTTACTAAATCACCAGGCAGAACTTGCGCCAGTAAATTTCGAGCAAGCATAAGAAACAGATCTGGTTGGAATATTTCACATTTTGAAATTTAAACAAAATTTCAAATTTCAGAATTTTGAAATCCAGAAAAATGTTCCCCCCTTAAAGGGCTGAACCCAGGGCATCCGGAGCTAAAGTTTTAGCGTCTGCACCTTGGGCTAAACAACTAAGTCTCGTAAGTGGCACCTGGAGCAAATTTATAGTCACTTTGGATTAGGCACAGTGGGGGAAGCATAACACACACTGAACAGCGGGTTATATATAGACATTTGTCTAGAACAAGGACCACAGACTACAAGAAAAAAAACCCCACAAAAATAAAAAATTTCAAGTATTTTCCTTCACACAAAAAGGTTACTTTATCTAAGATGAATTTCTCTTGTATGTTACCCGATGGACGTGTTATTGCTATAGTAACGCGTCCTCAACCCTGGGAAAAATAGAAGTCTTGCTAATGGGTGGAGGTCACCATTATGAGATTGCTTTCTCTGTCATTGTGCTCCTGATTATTGAGAGAACCCATTCAGAGGCAGTGAGTGAAGGATCTTGGTGGTACTTTTAATCTTTTAATGACAGCCTTTCCAGAGAAATCCATGTATCAGTTGTGGCACAAAGTGTTATTTTCAGTTGGAGGTCGTTGTCATATTTATTCGTAATGACCTTGCAACAACAACAAATAGCCTTGTGACCAAGTACTCCATCTCAGTCACTTACTGCTCGTGTAGAATGCAGAAAAGTGCATTTGCTCCTTGGATTGAGCAACCATGTTCACATTACGCCCACGCTGTGTTCTTCACCCTGGGTGAGAGGAAAGTGGCAGATTGACCATTCTGACCAGATAGCTCTTGGTTTTTAAGGTCCTTAACTGTGTAGACCCTGGCCTTGTACATATGGGTATCTCCTCTTTGACACCTCCTGCCTAATGAGGATTCCACCTACTTTAACTCAGACAGGAAGGTGGTTGTGCCCTGGATATAGCAAGTCCTTCACTGAACGTGAGCCAAGTTTTGGAGCAAAGCTGGGCCAGTTTATGGCCTTCGGTGAAAACCATGTTTGTTCATGAATGAGTCATGAAAAGCAAGCAGATCTTGGCTGACTTTTGCTTTGAGTCCCCAAACCAGGCATGAAACCTAGGGGAGCGAAGCCCAGAACTCCAGGTGAGACAAAACTAAGAAGAAAAAGTTCATACAATCCTCCCAAAACCAAAACTATCACATTTCGCTGAGCACTGAATTATTTATGAACTAGTTAGTTAATGTTTGTAGAATGCATTGCATATGTAAATTGCTACATAGCTGGTCAATTGCGGTAAAAATGCTAAGAATTATTACAGTTTCCCCGCAGTCCCAAATGTAATGAACTTTCATTCGGAAGCCATATAAATCCATAACAGCTCATTACAACAGTTCTATAGCCAGGCTGTCCCCACTGCTTGGTGTTTTTCAGAAATTTGAGCATATCACTATTAAACTGCTGGTTAGCTGATGGACCCCAGTCAGACCCAGACTGCATCATTGCATTTCTCCACAGAAACCTTTGCTCTGGATCATGCTTGTTTTAATTCCTTCACGGATCACATTCTGTTTAATGGTAATTTGATTTTGCATCGCAAGACCCAGCTGTACATTAGGAGGTCGCAACCTTCCCATTTATCACTTAAAGTAACTATTTTTTCCCCCAAGTTCCATCAGGTTAAAAGAGTTAGCAATTTTTCTCCTTGAAGTGTCCCTTCAACATGACCGAGATGTATAACAGATCAGTGTAGCTATGAATGCATTACAACATTAGTCATCAATTAGTTTTAAACCACCACTACAATATATCATTTATCTAGCCTGCTGTAGCACTATTGTGAACATTTAATTTTTTAAGGCATCTTGATTTTTAACCTGGCGGCTGCATCCCTCTTTTGTCTCCTCTACAGACATCTCCTTAAGGAACAATAAAAATTAGATTTGTTTGACCTGCACTCAGGGTTCGTTTAAGCAAGATGGATTTTAATTGCGCTGCTTGGTCTACCAGACAGCTTTTATGTAATATTCCAGACATTTATGCACTGTCTTTTGCCTTTCTGTAAGCAGGTGTGTGCACCCACTGATGCCTGTAAAGCAGCTCTTACAATTCATTTCACATCTCTCCGATAATCCGCTGGGAAATTGCTTACTCTGAGATACCATTGACATCTAATTAAGGGCTCAAGTCATCGCCACATTTCCTAATAACATTTTCTTTCCTCTTCAACATTCCACTTTTACTGTACGGGTAACTCTCAAAGGACGTTGCTACACACTGAACTCCCCGTGTTATCATGATACAATATTTAATGCTCATCTCTGCAATGCCTGCTGTTGGGAACACATATGATACTGAGACTTATTTCTTTAGCTGTTTGTCCTCTCTGCCACCCCACCTCATACGCACACTGTCTTTGTAACATTCTCAGGACACTTTATTGCATTTATGATTTGAAGGGACCTAGGGTGCAAAAGGCAGTGGGGAAAACTAGCATGTGAGCTGCGTCTCCATTGGTCCAGCTGTTGCGGTGAGGGGAATCTAATGGAGGGTCTTCTTTCCATTCTGATTCTATTCTAGACGGGGGTGGAGGGAGGATGATCTGGGGATGACATCCTCCTCTTTCCCTTTTCTTCCAGCTTCTAAAGGGTAAGATTTGTCTGGCCTGTAAACTGCCGAATCAGCACAGAGCTGCAAGCCCCCTAAGTAGTTTCTTGTGCCTGCGTTTGGTTCTGATCTATTCTCCGCTTGATTCCCATTCACATAATTCCCATTAGCATTGGATGCCTAATGAAAGAACAAGTCTGTGAGTGAGAAGAGTCTCTCCTATTCATGTCAACGGACGTTAAGTGCATAAATTCTTTGCATGCTGGTGGGAGAATGTACCCTTAAAATCCTCAGGACAGCAGAAATATAAAAGGTAAGAGAATTGTTATGCTGCAGTGTCACTTATCCAACAGTTGTGTGGGTGCTGTAGTGTGCACATTACTCTAAACAACATGGAAATAGGGACAAATCCAGCTCTTTTCTCCTCAGCCTTGGAGGACTCACAACAGCAGTGTGGTTCCACTACAAAAAACAAGGACTGGATTGGCGAGACCATTTCCACAGAGGATCCTTGTGCAGTGGGTGGGGATGGGGATACGGGAAAGTGAGCAGGGGGTGGGGGGCAATGCTGAGGGAGCCTCCTGTCTTTCCTACATGGGGCATGCTAGAAGCTGGAAAAACTGCCATGGAGTAGCCACTTGTCTACTTCCCCTCACACAGCATATCTCCCTCATGCCCACTCCAGTCAGTCAGGCTGGACACTGGGGAACGAGGTTGACCCATAGCGGTAGGTGTACTACAAAACATTTACATTACAATAATATTAAAGGACTGGTTTTGGAATATAGATATTGATGAATTAGAGCAGACTAGTGGTCCATCTCTGTCTCAAGACTGTTTCTCTGACAACGGCTTATGCAAGCTACTTCAGACAAAAGCATGGAACTCCTATATTACATTTAATTGTTCAATATTTTATGATGGCGCAAAACTTTTCTTATCTCAGCTGGTCTTTGGTGGATTCACTTAAATCCTAAATGGGGGAGACTGATAGATCCTGTAACTTTCTATACCTTAAACTGTAACCTTAACTTGCTATTCTTGTTCATGTAAATATTAGATAGTGGACCAAGCTGCAGAGTTTGGGTGCCAATCTGAAGTCTTCCAAAGTTTGAGAGCTGTATGATCTAGGGTTTTGATTCAGGCCCATGTCTAACAGATATCTCTTTTTACATCATAAGGTGTTTGACATAAAATCCTGTCTATTCTAATGCCCAGAGATGGAAATTTCTTCAAGGTGCTCAATGGCCCGAGCCCAGGATATCTAAAAGATCATCGAACACTCCAAGATGAAGACCGTGGTCAACAATTCCACTTCTGAGACATACCATAGGCTAAAGCTCATCTGTGCAAGAGATTTCTCAGGGGGCTGTCAGAGACTGTGAAACAATCTCCCACAGGAATGAAGGACCGTTGCAAACCTCCCCAGGAACCAGGGCCGGCTCCAGGAACCAGCTTAACAAGCAGGTGCTTGGGGCGGCCAAGGGAGAGGGGCGGCACCTGCGGCAATTCGGGGGTGGCAGGTCCCTCACTCCCTCTAGGAGCAAAGGACCTGCCGCTGAACTGCCGCCGCCAATTGCGGCTTTTTTTTTTTTTTTTTGCTTGGGGCGGCAGAAATGCTGGAGCCAGCCCTGCCAGGAACGTCCCAGTTGGTGCTGCTAGTCCATCAATAACTACACTGCAAGGTCATGTAACAATACTGTTCTCTTATCTCCTCTGACAAAAGCCATGACATTCAGAGACCATTCATTTAGAACATTAAGCAAAAGCAAATTACAGATGGGCCTGAGCTACAAAATGTGGATCCAGAATTCTAACCCCTTAATGCCAGATGAGTTCAGATCTAGGGTTCTGGATTGGCTCATTATAGAGAAACAGGCTGTAATGCTTAACACTGAGGAGTCAGGTTTGCTGGAAAGAAGGCACAATACTCATATTAAATGTACAAACATCCAGTTCACACTGAGTTTGCTCAGGCTTCCGGCAACATCTAACACACACTGCACACATTTGTTAGTATAAGTTACTCCTCAATTAGCATAATGTCCTTTCATTTGCACAGTTACTCCCCCACTTGCAACATGAGACCACTTCTTACAAGGGCTAGCAGAGGAATTTGGATTCAGATCTGAGTTGGGATTCCAAAAGCCCCTAGTTCGGAGGTGTTTGGATCCGGGGGGGGGAGTTGGCTCAGGACCATCTACAAAGCCAAGGGAAAATTAAATGCACATCAGCACTGCTGTGCATTTGTTCCTTTAATAACATTTTCTGCATGTTTGCAGAGCAGCAGCATGAACTGACGCAGTTGCTCCCAATGAGATTTACGGAATGTATACACTGAACAATGTTGAGGTAAACCACTGAGGAAGGGCCAAGTACATCAATTAATCCTGTCCCCTCCGGAGGCTGCATTTACACAAACTGAAGGTTTGGAATATTGGCAAACTTTTCCCTCTGTGTATAGGATTAGGGAACATCCCCGTGCAAGGGAGTTAATATAACAGGAGTTGTTACAGTATGTATCACACACATGAGGCTGCCTGTCGCATGTTCCCTGATATAGGACTTTGTTGCAGTGGATTTGTTGTACATTGCCTTTTTCCCCATCCTCACCAGATACTACATTAAACAGACAGGAAAATATAGCATTGACACTTTTGGTGCATATTGCACTTCCTCAGCGGAAATTACATCGGTTGCGTATTGGTTTGTTTATATTATTCAGGTCAACTCAGTGCTAATAAAAAGTGCTGCTCTGACATCTCTAGAGACGAAGCCCTCTCTTTATTCCCAGAACAAGCCCAGCTCAGGCAGTGACAATTAGAGCTTCCCACACACTGCCTGTTTCTCATCCCAAACCTACTTGGAGGCACCACTGCAATGAACGAGAAGGTACTTCAGTCCCCAGGCTGACTCATTCTTTGGGGCCTCTGTGGAGGCTGCCATGCAGGGAACAGTTAGTGCTGGTTGGGATGGTAGTAGGAAGGGGGCTTGTTGAAATGCTGCCAAAGGTTTTACAACCTGCATATCTGAAGCCACCCACAAAGCTGAGAAATATTTAAATCGCTGTCTTCAAGGTGAGTCAAAGTGGAACTATTTCCTCGACATTCCCCCCTCCTCCCACAGATGCACCAAACTTTGGGTAAAATGCAAGGCCTATCTGACTGGTTTCTTGGGACTTCTAAAACACAGCACGCAGTGAGCGCCAGCAGAGGGCTCACAAACTATTTAAAGGGATACTGCCTGCCTTCTAAGAGCTAAACCAACGGTTCTCAAACTTATTTGATCGGGCCCCCCTTCTTTGTGTCTAGTTGTTTAACACGCCTCCCCCCACGTACATATACCACCACCCGGCTCTGAAGGCAGCACGTGCCAGCTGCAGCACAGAAGTAAGGGTGGCAATATGAAAAGTGGTATTTATCAATATCACTTTTCACAGCACACTTAGGCTTTGTCTACACTAAGGCTAGGTCTACACTGCGGGGGGGGGGGGGGTCGTCGACCTAAGATACGCAATTTCAGCTACGCGAATAGCGTAGCTGAAGTCGGTGTATCTTAGGTTGATTTACCTGGCCGTTCGGACAGCGGTGAGTCGACCGCTGCGGCTCCCCCGTCGACTCCGCTTCCGTCTCTCACTGCGGCGGAGTTCCGGAGTCAATGGCAGAGCGATTGGGGATCGATTTTATCGCGTCTACACTAGACGCGATAAATCAATCCCCGATAGATCGATCACTACCCGCCGATCCGGTGGGTAGTGTAGACGTACCCTAACACTTGTGTCAGTAAAACTTTTGTCGGTCAGGGGTGTGAAAAAACAAACCCTTGACCGACATAAGCTTCACCGACAAAAGTGCTGGTGTGGACAGCGCTATGTCGGCAAGAGGCTCTCCTGTCGCCATAGGTAACGCCGCCCGTTGGGGGCGATTTAATTACGCCAGCATCGGAGCTTTTTCCTGCCGGCAAAGAGTGACTACATGGGAGACCTGACAGCGGCAGAGCTATCACCGTACAGCTCTGCTGCTGTAAAGTCCATAGTGTAGACGTAGCCTTAGAAGTAAGGGTGCAGCAGCGCAGAAGGAAGAGAGGAAATGTGAAAAGTGACATTTGTCAATATCACTTTTGACAGCAGACTTAGTGCCCCATTGCCACTCTTACTTCTGCACTGCTGCTGCCACCCCAGGGCTGACAGCCAGAGCCCCGCCGCCTCCAGGAGACGGATTGGGGGGAGCGGGGGAAGGACAGCCCGAGACCAGGCTACTTCCCAGTGAGGGATTGAGGGAGGAAGGGAAGGGAGAGCCCAAGCCTGGGTGGCAAGGCTGCAGCTGTGCCATTTATCCCTGCCTGCTGAGTGTGCACGGCCCTCCTGCATGAGCCACAGCCACCCGTGGCTGACAGCCAGAGCTTTTCAATTAAAAAAAAAAAAAAGCACACAACTCACGCCTCCCTTGACACATTCCTGTGCCTGCCTTGGGAGGCACGCCCCATAGTTTGAGAATGCTGCTCTAAAAAATTCAGACAAACATAGGTCACTGTTTTCAAGCTTTTCTCTGCAACCATGAGGGTAGAAACTTACTTTTTTTTTTTTTTTAAAAGAGGGCTAAGATTCTCATGTAATCACAAGACTCCAGGAGCAGAGGCTTTAGGAAGAACACCAAAGACCCAGGGATAAAATCACAAGTGTTGACAGCATTGTGTTCACTCCTCCTTCCAAATTTCCAGGTACTTCTCCCTGTCCCACCAAACCTCTCTCATTCTCCCTCACCCCAACCCCTCTCCCTCAAAACACCTGTCTCCTTTCCTCCCTGAAACCTGTCTCTTTCCCCAGCTTCCAGCCACAAGGGCCCTCCCTCCTTAGCTCCCCTCTCCACCCCTCTCAAGCCTGTGCCCCCCTGGGTTCCTTCCCATCTCATGTCCCCCATAATGCCCCCCCTGCCATGTTTCCAACCCCCCCCCCCCCCCCCACCCCTGCCTCTTTTATGGTGGGGGAAGGAGGAGGAAGCGTTGGTGCCATGGTGGGCACTGGGCAGGGAGCCAAAGCTCAGTCTCTCCTCTGGCCCACTAGCCCATGCTCTGCCAAGCCCCCGTGCTCTGCACTCAGGTAGGCAGCCCGTAGTTGCTCCAGAACAGGGACCAGAGCGGCCCCTAGAGGCAGGGGACTGCCACTGTAGCTGCCCCTTCCCTGGCCCCGATCAGTGGATGAGGTGGGGATAGAGTGTGAGCTGAGCCTGAGGCTGCGCCCTCCTCCTCCATCCCCTGCTGCCTTCCTTCTGCCACTCCAAGGGGGGAGGCAGGGGATGAAAGTAGGGGCGGGTGGAGAAACACGGTGTTGTCCTCCTCAAGCTGAAAGTTGGGGGAGGGGAAGATGGGGGAGGGAAGATAGGAATTCTTCCTAAAATTACACCAATGGGGTCAAAAGAAGTTTTTCTGGCCATTTTTGTGAGGCATAGACAAATAAAAGGCCAGGGCTGGTGCTGCTGGGTGGTGGTAGGTACCAAGGAAGTGTCTGTGATCTCTCCTGTGTCTCCCCGCAAGACTGCCTCTGTGCTCTCCCCCTCACAACTGTACGTTTACGCCCCTGGATTAGAAGGGGCTGATGGGTAGGTACACTCTCTTCCTGCAGACTTGGTCCATGCATGTTCTGGGAGCCAGCACTTTCAGGTGGCAAACTGGCCTTTTGCCTTTGTCCTCCCCTGAGGGCTGAGTCTGACACGGTCTCTGTGCTGCTGAGCAGAGCCCCATAGGGGAGGTGGGGAGAGGAATGGGGGCAGAACTTGAGAGTGCCACCGGGACAGATCACAACTCTCCTGAGTCTGGCTTGCTTCTCCTGCACCCTGCCCACAGGAGAAGTCTATCTGTGTGACCCTACTGAAGCCCTCCCATAGCCCATAGCCCCCGGGGGGGGTCAGAACTACACTCCCTTGAAAATCCTCTTGAAACAGGTTAGAGTGGAATCACCATGGCCTAGGGGTGTTAGACATTTTTCATAGCATGGACAATAGCATGGATTCTCTCCTGGCCCACTTCCCCTCCTAATTCTAATAGTAAAACAGCCCTATGGCAACTACAGCAGTTTTGCTGACAGGAAAAGTAACATTAGGAAAATATTTAAGGTATATTTAGCTTTCTTTTAATGCAATTTAGCAGGGGGAGAACCAGCTCCCAGTAAATAAACACATGTCCACGGAGCACAGTTTGGAAACCTCTGCCATCGGGTATAAAAACTCGAGAGGTGCAACTGCCCTAAAAGGAGCTTTGCGGGAAAGCCCTCACAGAGGGCAGCCAGATGCTCTGTTTGGAACACGGAGCTAGGAAACTTGGGCTCTAATTCCAGCTCTGCTGCCATCTTGCTGTTTAAGACTGAGCAGATTCTTAAACTTCTCTCGGCTTCGGCTTCTCCATCATAGACGCTCCAATAATAAACCAGTTTGAGGTCTTCTGATGAAAGATGCTTTTATTATTATTTAATATTTGTTTGTCATAGGGGCCAGGATAAGCTGGGAGCTTTCCAAATATGCATGAGAGGACAATTCCTGAGCTCACAGTCTAAGGACGGGTAGAAAAATAGACAAAGGGTAGGGAAGGGGGACAACAATAGACAACTTACATAAGAATGAACCAGGCATAGGGGCTAGGTGGGGGAAGGCCTGGAGGAGATTATGGGGGAAGCTGATAAATGAGGGGACCTGGCTGGGAACAATGGAGGAGCAGAGAGGGTAGGGAGGCAGTATGACGTATGTAAATACACAGTATTATTAGGATTAATAAATTCTCAGTTTGGAAGGTGATGAAGCCTGAGTTCCATTGCTTAAGAGTGAAACAGCAACAGACAATGATTGGATCCTGTTACTTACAGAACTCTAAAAGAACCAAAGATAGGGGAGGGCGAGAGAGGAATTTACCGTTGCAGCTAAAATCAAGGCATCTCCCTAGAAATAATGCAGGCTCAGTGCATTATCTATGGATCTCAACTGCTTCTAAAAGCAGCGTTCAGAGCCAAGTACCGGCTTCAGGCAAAAGAATAAGCGAGAGAGTTATCGTTGTTCTGTGAATGCATTTAACGGTAGCATATTAGCCAAGATGCTCTACCAGTCCTTCCTTTAAAAATAAAATCAATAAGACAAATTCCATCCCAGTATAAGTGTGCATCACTCCTTTATCTTCAGTGGAGTGGCACTCATTTACCTCTGTTGTGAATTTAGTCCATTCTAGTTCTACTGGCTTCCAGTCAGGGTTTGCATAGATCAAGTTCTCCTGCTGAAATATAAAGCCCTAGATAATCTGTGTCTAACTGATCGCTTTGCTCTATGGACCCCCTTTATCTGTAGGGGCAGTTGAGGGTTCATGAAACACCCAAACCTCCATGGAGATAACAATATTGACAAGAGTCAATAGAGAGATAGGTCACCTTGGGAAGTCTCAATCCACTGTCCCCATCTCCCCCGACTACATGTTCTGGCAACTATTATCTAAAGCTGATTGTACCATTTGTTATGCTATAAGAAGAACATGCTGATTTGAGCACACAAAGAACGGAACCCAAGAGGTCTGTGAGTATGGATCTTTCACACTCATTAAAGTAATATAATAATCACCTTTCATGAGGGAGACATACGATATATGCCTCGAGCTATAAAATTCTTAAGAGCATCATGAGCTGCAGATTATTAGAAGAACAAATGAACTCAACCATGCAAGAAGGAAAAGAAAACCAGCTGGTTTAAATATTCAGATTGACAAAAATCTGGCCAACTGCCAAATATATCCTTCCCACCCAGAAACCATTTGGATTTAATGGGAGCATAAACAGTTCTTAAAATTCTATATCATTAACTGATTATCCTATTTGGTGTCCAGATCCTAGAATGTCAGCATCTGAATTTGAACTTGATACAGCACTGATCATTAACAAGAAACTACACCCTTTGTTTTTCAGCACACTCCAAAAAGTTCACACAGGGAGAAGCATTTCTTGCCATATGGAAACTATCATTTGTATGTTTTTATTTTACAGTAAGAGTCACTTGGAATCTTCTATTGGTGACTGCCATACTACAGAAAAGTGAGATCTTTTAGCTTTGTCCAATCTCAGAGGCTGCAAATCAGTTTCCATCTAGTTTCAATGTAGTTTAACAAGCCCAACAAATAATTTTGCTGTTATGGCAGATTGGTAGCAATCTGATACATGCGAACATGCATTGCCACAGAGTAGTATTTCTTAATTCAGCATGCATCTCCAGCAGACAAAGGATTTCAGGGCTGATTTTACAGAAAGAGAGGCTGTGATATCAAAGGACACATGAGCAGAAGGTGCTCTATTACCAATATTCTATGAAAGGTCAGTGAGAGTCCTTACATCAGTGCTATAATGTGATCAGAAACTTAACTGAAACTATTCAAAGAGGTTAGTAATAAAGAGGTGAAGGCAACATGAATTTATTACAGATCACTGAAGGACTTTGGCTAGAAAGAGAAGGATATATACATATTATATATTGTGACAGACCCAGACCAGTGGGGTACAGGAGATATACTGGTCACTGGATGAGTAGTTTTCTGTTCCCTGAGTGACCAGAGCAGGGGCTGCACTAGAGTAATCAGGAACCTGCTAGAACCAGTTAAGGCAGGCAGGCTAATTAGGACACTTGGAGCCAATTAAGAAGAAGCTGCTAGAATCAATTAAGGCAGGCTAATCAGGGCACCTGGGTTTTAAAAGGAGCTCACTTCAGTTTGTGGTGCAAGTGTGAGGAGCTGGGAGCAAGAGGCGCAAGGAGCTGAGAGTGAGAGTGAGCGTGTGCTGCTGGAGGACTGAGGAGCACAAGCGTTATCAGACACCAGGAGGAAGGTCCTGTGGTGAGACTAAGGAAGGTGTTTGGAGGAGGCCATGGGGAAGTAGCCCAGGGAGTTGTAGCTGTCATGCAGCTGTTACAGGAGGCACTATAGACAGCTGCAGTCCACAGGGCCCTGGGCTGGAACCCGGAGTAGAGGGCAGGCCTGGGTTCCCCCTAAACCTCCCAATTGACCTGGACTGTGGGTTCTTCCAGATGGGAAGGTCTCTGGGCTGTTCCCCAACCCACATGGTGAATCTCTGAGGCAAGAAAATCCACCAATAAACGCAGGACCCACCAAGATAGAGGAGGAACTTTGTCACAATATATACACACACGCATATACACACACACACACACACACACACACACAGAGAGCGAGAGATGGGAGGGTCTTTAATTAAAATGTATTGCTGGGTTAAATGTGAATTTTCCAAGCAAGATTGGGGACAGAGAATTGTAATTGCTTCCAATTCATATTATAACAAATCAGGCATATTCATTTTACTTCCTTTGACATCCATACTCAATACTTATTCAAAGTTCCATGGACTTAGCTGAGAGGAGGGTTCTTTGAGTAAAGACATCAGGAATTAGATCTATATCATAGGAGGAAAAAAAGGGAGGGTGAACGCACACAAAAAGCAGATTGGGGGAACTATCAAGATTCTCACACATAGTAACATCTCAATAGACTCATGCTTTTTTTCAGGGGCGGATAGTAATGAAAGCTGGTAAAAAAAAAAAAAGCTAAATTTTAAAAAAAAAAAAAATATGAAGATTCTTGCAAACAGATTGGATACCACCAACACTATTTATTTTTATTACTACTATCATTCTGCCACATCTCAAAGTTAGAGTAGCCTGAATACCCATAAAACTCTCAATATTTCTGTTAACTGGATGATTTGCAACAATGGTGAGAAACAATGGCCAAATATTGCAAAAAACTGAACATTTGAATAGAAATTGCAGTTGCTTCAAACATATTCACAGCCTCTTCTATTAGTTTACAGTGGATATTTATAAGAATTAATATTTGTTCACAAGAATGTTTGCAGAAAGAAAAGAAAGTTGAAAATATTCATCCAACTCTAGTTGTATAAATATATATTTCAGCAATGCTTACATGGCCATTCTGATTGTTCTTTGTAGGTTTGGGAATTATCCAATCAGTAAGCAGGAAACAAGTGGCCAATCACAAACTGTGATTTATGAATAACAAATAATAGTCACGGAGAATAATTTGCAAGCAACCCTTAGGCTGAAATGTTTGCTAAACCATTCACTGATTAGTTTTGAATAGAAAACACCATCCTGGCCACCATGGATGTAGAAGCACTTTACACCAATATTCCACATGAGGATGGACTACAAGCTGTCAGGAACAGTATCCCTGATGAGGCCACAGCATGCCTGGTGGCTGAGCTTTGTGACTTTGTCCTCACCCACAACCACTTCAGATTTGGGGACAACTTATACCTTCAAGTCAGTGGCACAGCTATGGGTACCCGCATGGCCCCACAGTATGCCAACATTTTTATGGCTGACTTAGAACAACGCTTCCTCAGCTCTTGTCCCCTAGTGCCCCTCCTCTACTTGCGCTACATTGATGACATCTTCATCATATGGACCCACGGAAAGGAGGCCCTTGAAGAATTCCACCTGGACTTCAACAATTTCCACCCTACCATCAACCTCAGCCTGGACCAGTCCACACAAAAGATCCACTTCCTGGACACTACAGTGCAAATAAGTGATGGTCACATAAACACCACCCTATACCGGAAACCTACTGACTGCTATACGTACCTACATGCCTCCAGCTTCCATCCAAAACACATCACACAATCCATTGTCTACAGCCAAGCCCTAAGATACAACCGAATTTGCTCCAACCCCTCAGACAGAGACAAACACCTACAAGATCTTTATCAAGCATTCTTAAAACTACAATACCCACCTGGGGAAGTGAGGAAACAGATTGACAGAGCAAGACGGGTACCCAGAAATCACTTACTACAGGACAGGCCCAACAAGGACAATAACAGAACACCACTGGCCATCACATACAGCCCCCAGCTAAAACCTCTCCAGCGCATTATCCACGATCTACAACCTATCCTGGAAATTGATCCCTCACTCTCACAGACCTTGGGAGGCAGGCCAGTCCTCGCTTACAGACAACCCCCCAACCTGAAGCAAATACTCACCAGCAACTACACACCACACCACAGAAACACCAACCCAGGAACCAATCCCTGTAGCAAACCTCGTTGCCTACTCTGTCCCCATATCTACTCTGGCGACACCATCAGAGGACCCAACCACATCAGCCACACCATCAAGGGCTCATTCACCTGCACGTCTACTAATGTTATATATGCCATCATGTGCCAGCAATGCCCCTCTGCCATGTACATTGGCCAAACCGGACATTCCCTCCGCAAAAGAATAAATGGACACAAATTGGACATCAGGAATGGTAACATACAAAAGCCAGTAAGTGAACACTTCAATCTCCCTGGTCATTCTATTACAGATTTAAAAGTCACTATTATTGAACAAAAAAACTTCAGAAACAGACTTCAAAGAGAAACAGCAGAACTAAAATTCATTTGCAAATTTAACATCATTACGGAAGCAGCTTTTCCTCTCCTGGAATTGATACCTCCTCATCTATTATTGGGAGTGGACTACATCCACCCTGATTGAATTGGCCCTGTCAACACTGGTTCTCCACTTGCGAAGTAACTCCCTTCTCTCCATGCAGTCATTATATACTGACACATCAGTAACTTTCATTCTATGCATCTGAAGAAGTGAGGTTTTTACCCACGAAATCTTATGTCCAAATAAATCTGTTAGTCTTTAAGGTGCCACCAGACTCCTTGTTGTTTTTGTAAACAAATCTAAGTCTGTCTGTAGATAATTTGCATTAAGAAACAGGGATTAAATTTACTGAATAAATTGTTCATTGTAAATAGTTCTCCAGCTCTCCTAACAACTTAAATAACTGCCTGCCCAAAAAAAAAAAAAAAAGTCTACCCAAAGAAAGGTGTTTCTAGCTCTTCTGATAAAACATAGGGACTATAATCCTTCAGTGATAGTCAACCAATGTCCATTGGATTTTAAAGTCTCACACTTAATCTGATTTATACAACGAATCATAAATACTTTTGTAGCATCTATGGTAGGTTCTACTAAATCATGTTAAGTCTTGTATAATTCCATTTAACAACCCACTTGAAATGGAATTGTCACAGCAAGAGGAGAGTCAAAGTGGGGGAAATTGAGGTGCAAAGAGAGATTAGTAGTGGAGAGTTAAATTCATCCCTGGCAGAACTCCCCAATGAAGTTACTCCAGGGATGATTTTGGCTATTGTTTCTGGTTTCTGAAGGGATGTGAGGAATGGTACATCACTGGAGATAAATAAAAAGGTCAAAAGTAGCCTAATCCTAAAATAACCTGAGTTCAGAAATAATAAAATAAAATAACAATACTGTGAATTTATATAACATTTTACATCTTCAAGGTGCTAAATAAACATTAACTAATTAAGCAACAAGTCAGAGTAATTAGAAGTTCAGGCTTAAGGCTGCTGCTGTGAATAGGGGTGACTGGTTGAGTGGATGATCTTTAGACAATGTAAGGGTAAAAAAAAACCAAACAAACATCTACAAACATGAAAGAAGAGAGAACTCAATACGTAGAGTACATTAAAGCTACTAACAATACATTTGTATCTGTTAGTGGAAGGCAAAAATAAAACTCCAGAAATCTCTGAGAGGATTAGGGAAAACAGTAAACAATGGACAGTGAAACAGACAAAACTGGGAATGTAACTATAAAGTGTTCAAGGAAATCCCTTGGTGTTAAAGCTTTAACAATGGCATTTAAAAGTTGGGCCCAATCCTGCTCCCATGGGAATTCTGTCATAGACGTCCACGAGAGCAGGAGCAGGACCTAACATTTAAATGTAACAGCAAGACCACTGCCTCGATGGGGCTTGAAGCTTCTCAGCCAGACAGACCAATTGTGATCGGATTAGAAAGATATGAACAACTAGGCGACACCCACTCTTGTGAGAGCAAGCGAATCCGCTAGAAAGTGTGTTCTGATAAATATCCTAGCTAAGACACAAGTCTTGGTATAGGGGGAATGGAACAAGCACTAGCAAGTGCTATACAGAGATAAATGGCACAGAAAGAGGGGTGAAATTCCCATTGATTTCAGTAGCAGCAGGATCTGGCCAAGATGTTAGGAAAAGGGAAAGGTGAGGGCACTGTTTTGTGGGAAGCAAATCCAAGGTACTTGCACAGGAGAACAGGTCAAGCTAGTTTCACTGGCCAATCTCCAGCAGCCCACTTCACATTCTGTACCAGCTCCTCCTCTACTGACTGCTCCTGTCAACACTACAGTACTGGGGTTCTCATGTTACAGCTTTACAGTACGAGGGCCTTAAAAGGACACAGCAGCAGCGTTTTTGGACATATGCTAAGATCATCTTCCTTACTCCTTGTTCTGGACGTGACAGCCCTGCTGCTTTGTCCTTTTGCTGGTTCGCACATTCTGAATCAAATTCAGGTTCCCCATTCTGACTTCCAACAAGGCTCTGTGAAACCCGCCCCCAGCCTACACATCCAATTACCAAGCCACAATAATCCTCCCTCGCCCTGCCTACCACCACCTCACAGGTTCACCGGGGAACTTTCCTGTGTGTACCTTTTCCCACCAGGAATGCCCTCATTGGTGGCACTTTCTCTTCCTCCAAATCCTTCTTCAGAACATGCTTCTCCCACAAGGCAGAAGTTGTGGCAAATGCCATGATATTGAACTTCTTTTTTTTGTAAATAACCTGAGAAGCACTTCAGCCTTTGTCACTGACTGTCTTCATTGAAAACGATGTTGCTTTGAAACAGCTGAGTGTTTCCAAGGTAATTTGCTTTATGCATTCTTTCTTCACATAGTAACCATAACTAGATCAAAAGGCAAATGGAGCAAATCAAATGACCAAGTCAACCTATTACTTAAAAGATGGTGTATCCTACTGTGAGCCTGATTCTCCCTTTAAACCAGACTTCCAGATATCTTTTTACTGGATTCCCCTATGGTTTGCTTTGGTTGGTCAATACGAATTTTTCTAAGAGGAAATGACAGATTTTCAAGTGTCTTTTTGTCCTAACGTAGCAGGAAAAATAATAGTTTCTAAAACCATTACTCAACAATAAACCAATGATGTGAGACATATTTGTAATACAATACTAAATAGAGCATAAAAATCTGTTCATTGGGGCCTGATCCAAAGCCCTTTGAAGTCAGCAAAAAGATTCCCAATGGCTTCAATCAGCTTTGGATCAGGCCCTTGGTGAACACAACTATTAGCTCAAACTGAAGCTGTGACTGAAATAACTTTGGGGTTTATTTAGTCTCCTCTCTGTGCAAACTTGCGTAATTAACAGCAATGGAAATTATACATGTGCATGAAAGAATAGACTGAGCCATAAAGCAGAGAATTCACTTTTATTCAAGTGCAGAAGAATAAAATAGTATGGCTGACTAAAATTAAGTACCATCAATTAGGAAGGCTGAAAGCATGTATAGTTGTACACTGTTCACTAATGGACTCAAAGTAACGATTTTGGAAGGCCCTGGACTCATAGGCTATGTCTACACTGTAATTAAATACCCGTGTCTGGCCCATGTCAGCTGACTCAGGCTTATGGGGCTTGTGCTACGAGGCTATTTAATTGCGATGTAGACATTCGGGCTCAGGTTGGAGCCAGGGCTCTGGGACCTCACACCATAAGGCCCATTCCAACAGGGAGTTATCCAGAGTGCAGTAGTGCTCCAGCTACACACCCTTTTCCTACCCACACCCCCACGGTATGAACTGATAGGGGGATGGTGGAGAGCCAACATAGTTGTAGAAATACTACAGGGGTCTGATGCGCCAAGTTTACAGGTTGTTTTTGCCACCAGAGTGCTGCAGAGGATCTACTCCTTGGGTGTCAGAACTCATTTATACATAGTCATTAAGTTTAGAAGTCCCCCAACCATTACATATGTTGAAACTGCTCAGACACTTGATCATAGCTAGAGGCTGAAGAAAATCATTTAAAACTCTGTCGCCGCATCTGTCAAACAGACACATTAAGGCTATAATGCTATCAACTAGTTCTGGAGACTCAGTACACCAAGAGACTAGAAGGGTTGAGTGTCACCAGAACACCAAGAAATACACTATGTGAGTGGTGGTGTGCTCTGGTGGACAAACCACAGGGCTGGAATCCAGAAACTCCTGAGCTCTACTGTTGGCTCTTCCATTGACTCACTGTTTAGCCTTAGGCCTGGTCTACACTAGGCGTTTATGTCGACTTTAGCGCCGTTACATCGACTTAACCCTGCACCCGTCCACACCACGAGGCCATTTAGTTCGACATAGAGCTCTCTTTAAATCGATTTCTGTAATCCTCCCCAACGAGGGGAGTAGCGCTAAATTCGACATGGCCATGTCGAATTAGGCTAGGTGTGGATGGAAATCGACGCTAATAGCTCCGGGAGCTATCCCACAGTGCAACACTCTGTTGACGCTCTGGACAGCAGTCCGAGCTCGGATGCTCTGACCAGCCACACCCCGGGAAAATTTGAATTCTTCTTCCTGTTTGGGCAGTTTGAATCGCAGTTTCTGTTTGGACACCGTGGCGAGCTCAGCAGTAGTGGCAAAGATGCAGAGCTCTCCAGCAGAGATGGCCGTGCAATCCCAGACTAGAAAGAGGGCCCCAGCATGGACTGATCGGGAAGTCTTGGATCTCATCGCTGTGTGGGGAGATGAGTCCGTGCTTGCCGAGCTGCGCTCCAAAAGACGGAATGCAAAGATCTACGAGAAGATCTCTAAAGCCATGGCAGAGAGAGGATACAGCCGGGATGCAACGCAGTGCCGCGTGAAAATCAAGGAGCTGAGACAAGGCTACCAAAAAACCAAAGAGGCAAATGGACGCTCCGGATCCCAGCCCCACACATCCTGTTTCTACGAGGCACTGCATTCCATCCTAGGTGCGGCCGCCACCACTACCCCACCCGTGACCGTGGACTCTGAGGATGGGATATTGTCCGCGGCCGGTTCCTCGTCGGACATGTTAGCGGACGGGGAAGATGAAGAAGGAGATGAGGAGGACGAGGCAGTCGACAGCACTGGCACCGCTGATTTCCCCGACAGCCAGGAGCTCTTCATCACCCTCACAGAGATCCCCTACCAACCGTCCCCCGCCGTTACCCCAGACACAGATTCAGGGGAAGGATCAAGCAGTAAGTGTTTTAAATATCTTAACATTTATTTATAACAGAACTTGCATATTTTAAATATTAACAATAGCTAAAGTGCTTTCAAGTATGTAAACTTTTATTTATAACAGAACAGGAAGATTTGAAATATTAACAATGGGTAAAGTGCTTCTAACCATGTAAACAGGAAAGTGCAACAAAACGGGAATCTGAACAAAGGGTATCATGATTATTGTGTCTTTGGCCGCTTCAATGTATAGTCCGAACCATTTTAAGAAAATTCAACAATGTCCGCTTCATGATTACACTGCCCAAGACGCTCCACTCTTTTGTCCCTCCAAGGGCACCTAACCCAAAAACTGGTCGATGTGTCCGGGGATAGAGGCGAGATCCCCCGGGGAGAACTCCTCATAGGCCTCCTGCAGGTGTCTTTCCAGCCTAATTATCAGGTTCTTTGGCAGGGAGAGCTTATTAGGCCCCCCGTGGTAAGAAACGTTTCCCTGCCACAACGCCAGCAGGTACTCGGGGATCATGGCCTTGCACAGCATAGCAGCAAATGGCCCCGGTTTCTGCAGGCTGTCCCGAAGCATCCTCTCCTTCTGGCTCTCCGAGACCCTCAGGAGGGTGATGTCTGGCATGACGCCCTGCTTTGAATTAGGTAGGGGAAAGTTAGTATTGGGACTGCTTGCCCGTTCCTTTACAGAACTGCAACCGCCGGTTTACAGCCACGCGGTTTACAGCCGCGAGGGGCTGGGACAGGGGCAGAGTTCATGCTTGCAGGATTGCTGCCAGCAGAGACTCGCATTGCTTTCTATGTGAAAGGAGGCCAGTGCCACTCTTAAAGTTTTAAGCAGCCACAAGTCTACGGCTTACCATGTTTGCCAGCTAGACAAAGTCCGGTGTCCTGCCCCGCTCCTCAGCTCGCCACAGCAAGACCGCAGGCACTGTAGGCGAGGGCCGAAAATTCGACCTTGTCCTCAGTGCGCGTGTGATAGGTGCTCTGCATGGTCTTGTTCACAGAGAAAGACTATGTTCTCTGTTCACAGATACATTGATCTGTCTCAGGAATTCACTCCCTTTTTCCCAATTCCCACAGCCACATCTGCCCAGAGGCTAGCGCACATTAGGAGGAGGAAGAAGAGGACACGGGAAGACATGTTTGCTGAACTAATGGGATGCTCCCGAGCACAGGCAGCCCAGCAGACACAGTGGAGGGAGAACTTGTCCCAAATGCACTGGGCAAACATGGAACGGGAGGAGAGGTGGCGACAGGAGGACCGGCAGGCGACTCAAACGCTGCTTGGACTAATGAGGGAGCAAACGGACACCCTCCGCCGCCTTGTGGATGTTCTGCAGGACCGGAGGCAGGAGGAGAGAGCCCCGCTGCAGTCTCTCTCTAACCGCCCTGCCCCGCCACCAAGTCCCATACCCCCCTCACCCAAAGTCCAAACACGGAGGGGCGGCAGGGGCCGTGAAAACTTTCACTCCACCCCAGTGGACTGCTATAGCACTAGAAGGCTCTCATTCCCCAAAATCTGAAAAGTCCTTTCCTACCCGCCTCACACAAGACCCCGTCCAAGTTTCACCCCCCCGTTCCATGTGTGGTTGTTAATAAAAAATACGTTTCTGTTCATTACTGTTTCCATCCTCTTCTTTTGGAGGAGAGTCTGTCTGAAGGGGGGGGAAGGGGCTTGGTAATTAGACAGGACAGTCACCTTTAGCAGGGGGCAGGCCCAGCAGCAGGGCACATACACAGTGCAGTGACTAGTTACCCTGGTCAGTCTGGGAGGTGACTTTCATGTTCTGTGGGGGGGGGCGGGGTTGCTCTGTGACTTTGTGGCGGGGGAGGGCAGTTTAGAAGCATCATTAGCATCACAACACTAAACCCAGGTTTAAAACATTCCCGCGAAAACAGTAATGAAGACAACGGTGTTCATTAGCAAAACAGAACAGATTTTATTTTTTGGGAAGGGGGTGAAGGGGGTAACTGGGTAAAGAAACGGGGGCAAGTTCAGCCTCTGTGTCCACAAACTTAAAAGTCACTGGGTACCCTGCTCAGTCTTGAAACTGGCTTTCAAAGCCTCCCGGATGCACAGCGCGTCCCGCTGGGATCTTCTAATCGCCCGGCTGTCTGGCTGGGCGTAATCAGCAGCCAGGCTATTTGCCTCAACCTCCCACCCCGCCATAAAGGTCTCCCCCTTGCTCTCACAGAGATTGTGGAGCACGCAGCAAGCTGCTATAACGATGGGGATATTGGTTTCGCTGAGATCACAGCGAGTCAGTAAGCTTCTCCATCTCCCCTTGAGACGTCCAAAAGCACACTCCACCACCATTCTGCACTTGCTCAGCCGGTAGTTGAAGAGTTCTTTTTCACTGTCCAGGGCGCCAGTATAGGGCTTCATGAGCCAGGGCATTAGCGGGTAGGCTGGGTCTCCGAGGATCACTGTAGGCATCTCCACATCCCCAACAGTTATCTTGTGGTCCGGGAAGTAAATACCAGTCAGGGCTGCTTGCATGCGGGTGTCCTTGCGCTTCAGGGCAGGGGACAGCAACTCACAAAGTTCCAGGAAAGTCCCCTTCCGCATGCGAAAGTTTCGCAGCCACTACGATTCATCCCAGACCTGAAGCACTACGCGGTCCCACCAGTCCGTGCTTGTTTCCCGGGCCCAGAATCGCCGTTCAACAAAATCCACATGCCCCATTGCAAACGTGATGTCCTCGGCGCTGGGTGTCGTGGTTTCTGACAGGCGTGTGCTACTCTCGGAGTTCAGGTCCTCACTCCGCTGCCGTAGCCTCCTCGCCTGATTTCTCTCTATCTGCCTCTGTGAAAGGTGCATGATGAGCTGCGAGGCGTTGACAACGGCCACAACTGCAGCGATGGTCGCAGCGGGATCCATGCTCACGGTGCTGTGGCGTCCGCGCTGTCACTGACCAGAAAAGTGCGCGAACTGATTTCCCGCCGGCGCTTTCAAGGAGGGAGGGAGGGCGGGAGTGACGATTGGATGACGACAGTTACCCAAAAGCACCCTCGAGACATTTTTTTCCCCCAGAAGGCATTGGGGGCTCGACCCAGAATTCCAATGGGCAGCGGGGACTGCGGGAACTGTGGGATAGCTGCTCACAGTGCACTGCTTCCAATGTCGACGCTTTCCCTGGTAGTGTGGACTGACAAAGTCGAATTACTGTCCTTAGTGTGGACACACACGTTCGACTTTCTAATATCGATTGCACATATTCGATTTAACTAAAATCGAACTACTCTCGTAGTGTAGACATACCCTTAGAGAAGTAATTTAGGGCTTGATCCTGCACCCATTGAAGTCAGTGACAAAGCTTCCCTTGACTTCAGTGGGGCAGAATCACTCTGTGTCCATCTTATTTTTCAGGGATGATGCAGAGATTAATATTTGTACAGTGTTTTGAAGATTTAAAGCACTATGGTTATCATCCTACAGTCCTTACTCATGCTGGGTAATTTTTTCTCATGGGACTAGTGCCATTGGCTCGATCGTCATCATTATTCATAACACAACCAGTATTATTCATAACATATCCAGTTTTCTGACACATATTCTTATGACTTTAAAATTGGGACAATGTTGTCAACATATTTTACATACTGAATACATGGGCAATAGATTTAACCCAAGAGGTGTGGTAAGAAATGTATGGGAAATATTTTTCTCATAGATGCACACTTACGTCAAATGCTTTGTAGGTATTAGTCATATTTAATATTTGACTCCCCACAGTTACGCTCAGCTCAAATCTTTGGCTGTTCTAAGTGCATTATCACAGTTAAAAAAATAATTGAGGTTCTGTCAGGCACGGTTGCTTTTTGAAAATAATATTTCACTGCTTCATTGGGCTGTTTCCAACTGAGGAAGCATAATCATACCTTTCGATCTGGGGGTGGCAGATTGAGAATGACATGTTAAGACCCATGATTGCCACTATTTCCCACTTCATACGTCAGCTCTGTTCTGTCCTACACAAGCACCCAGCATTTTCAATTATAAAATGTGGTGCAAAGACTTATATGAAAACATTTTTTTATGATCAACGACAAATAAAAGCTTTCAGCTGCTCTGTAGCTGTTCAAAGGTTTATGCATGGCTGCAGCACCTCAGTCATCCTCAATCCATTTTTGTAAATGCAGCAGAACTCCTTGCAACAAGCCCTTTTCTCCACAAGACAGCTTCACAATAGGCTAAATCCTGGCCATAGCAGCATGGAGTGCTGGGCAGCTCTGTAGTGCTGCTGGGCTTTGCAGCCACAAATACCTCCCTGAATCCTGAAAGGGAAACACTCCTGAAGCAGACCGAGTACCTGTGTTGCTGCCCAATGCCACCACATCCTCAAGGGAGGAGTCTGTGACTCTGGCCAGCCTGACTTCCTATATATCACAGTGCCTCCCCTCCAACTTCCCAATGGTTGGGTAGGAAGGGTTCGTTCCTTGCTGATTGATAGGTGGGGAAAGACTGGATGGGCCAAACAGCCCAATAAAGGTGTCCTTGGCTTATGTTTCCAAAACTCAAATTCAATGTCACAAGTTGGTTGCAGCCCCCATCACCCTTCTCCTCCTGCTTCCATCCTCAAAGGAGTTGTGCTGGGGCAAAGGCTGAAATTAGCACCAACAATAAAGGGAGAGACGGTTGAGCACCATCTAGAGCTGTTTGGGATGATGTCAGTTGTAAATTCCCAGCCCTCGGGCATTTCCACATGCCCCACTCACACAGCAGGTGCAGATCCCTTCCAACCCCTGAGACGTGATTATCTCCAGGATTAGACACCTTGTTTATTCAGCTCTATGGGGCTTACCTCACCTGCATGACTGTTTAAATGTGGGTCAGGATTGGCCTTATAAGTAAGGGATCATTGAAACACTAAGGCTATGTCTACACTACGGCGGTAAGTCGACCTATGCTATGCAACTCCAGTTATGTGAATAACGTAGCTGGAGTCAACGAACCATAGGTCGAGTTACCGCAGTGTCTACACTGCAGGGGGCCGATGGGAGAAAAATCTCCCATCGACTGACCTTACTCTTCTTGTCAGGGGTAGAGTACAGGGGTCGACTGGAGAGTGATCTGCAGTTGATTTGGCGCGTCTTCACTAGACCTGCAAAATCAACCGCCGTTGGATCGATCTCAGAGCTTCGATCCCCCCGTGGCAGTGTAGACCTGCCTTAAGGGTAGGTCTACATTGCTAATCGCTGAGTGTGATTGCAGCTCACAGAGACATACCAGAGAGAGCTTTAAACTAGCTAGCTCAGCTACTGGAGCAGTGAAGCCACTTAAGCCTAAGTAATTACCCAGGGTTCCAGGTGGGTTTGTACATCCTGTGCTGCCACTAACAGAATTATACTTTATGTCACTATCAGAAAGTTCGCCTGTATATCAGTCTGAGTGCGGTCATGAGCTGCCTACCACCTTGCTCACAACCTTTCAATTATGTTTTTACTTGCTGATCTTTGCACTAAAATTTTCTTTCCTACAAATAAGAAGAAAAACACTGCCTCCCTTTGTAAGTCTGCTTCTGTGAGCCAAGTGCTTTCTGTACTCTAGCGAGGTGTGGGTGTGGCGAACTCCCTGTTGGTAACAGATGTCAATGGAGCTGAAGCCAGCGAGGAGGAGACGATTTTCAAAGGCTGCCTGTGAGCAGTTGGTCGACCTGCTGTTGGGAGAATTCAGAAACTGGCCAGCTCTGTGTCAGCTGAGAGAACAGCACGCTAGAAAGGTTGGGATAGGATTTTCCAAAGAACTTAGGAGAGTTAGGTGCCCAGATGCCATGGAAATTCAATGGAAGTTGGGTATCTAATTCCTTTAAGATCCTTTGAAAATCCCAGCCTTGGGTGTTATATATCTAATTAAAATATTTGGAGTGCACATGTCAAGTTTGTAAGAGAAATCAAAATAGCTTTTGAGTCTTCTGTGCTTTCCAAAACTGTACAGCCAAATCTTGACATCCTTAATCAGCGGCTACACTGGCTTTCTCAATCCTTACTCACACAAACTTGTAATGGGAATTTGCCCAATTAATAAATGAATCGGGATCTCAATATTTAGCCCATCAAGACTTTCATGTGAAAATTTCAAAGGTCACCACAAACAGTAAGTGAACCGAGAAGGAGGATAGTCCAGTGGTTAGATTGCTAGCCTGGGATTCAGGAGACCTGAATTCAATTTTCTGCTCTACCACAAGCTTCCTATGTGACCTTGAGCAAGTCACGTAGTCTCTCTGTGACTCAGTTCTCCCTTTGTACATTGGGAATAGCAGCACTTCCCCTACCCTACAGGGGAGTTGTGAGGTTAAATGCATTAAAGATTGTGAGGTGCTCAGATAATCCATGCTGGAACATCCTCTACATTGATTTTAAAATACTATCAAAAGGACATTTCACTGTCTCCTAAATTCTAAAGGACTTTCCCATGAGGCACATCTATCCTACTCCATTTCCCAGTATAAATAAATAGAGCTTTTATTTGCATACTTACACCCGACTCCTCTTCCTGAGCACTTTGGCAGTTCCTGAAGGAAGGTAGGTGGGCTAGGCTAATTCAGTCTCTGACCAGTTATAATTAGAGACCCCAAATGCACATTTTATAATTTTGCCATAATCCTCTTGTCTGCATGAGGAAGAAAAAGTAGGGGGGAAAGCTGGAAAAAATGTTTCATGTAGTTTAACACACACACACACACACACACCCTTCCCTCTCAATTTACAAAGTAAAGGTTTTAACAACATACAGAGTGAGTGTATAAATCTGGGGGCCAATCTTGGTGCCACTGAAGTCAATGGCAAAAAAACAAACTGATTTCATTGGGTGCAGGATCAGGGCCTATGTTCTGTAAACAATATTGGACCAGGCCTGCAAAGCATTGAGCAGCTCCTAGAACAGGGGTGGCCTTTTACACGCAGCTCTTTTACAGTTAAAGCGCGGCTCTTGAAGCCCTCCGTGCCCTCCCCATTCTCTCCCTACCAGGCTTTTGTGGGGAGCTCGGGGCTTCTGCCCTGCAGCAGGGTGGTGGGGCTAGGAGCTTCTGCCCTGCAGGCAGGGGGGCTGGATCAATGTTTATAGTGGGGGTGCTGGCAGCCATTGAAGCAAACTGTAAACCGTGTATATAATGGAAACCACTTCAAGCCAGGGTGTGCGGTAGCACCCCCAGAACTCTTAGTTCCAGCACTTATGCCAGCAGGGAGGTGGGTGTTGAGGCTTCAGCTCTGTGGAAGGCGCCTGCCAGGGGTGTTGGGGCTTCAGCTGGAGTGGGACTGAAGCTCTGAGCTCTGGCAGGTGCGCCCCATGAGGCTGAAGCCCCGAGAGCCCCCAACCCCGCAGGGCAGAAGCCCTTAGCCCCACCACCTCGCTGCAGGGCTGAAGCCCCAGCCCTGGCAGTTGCGCCTTGGCTCTCGAACTTCTGAAGATTGTCGCATGCGGCTCAGAGGGTCAGTAAGTTTGGCCATCCCTGTCCTAGAAGGTGGTCTAAGCTCCCATTGAGTCTGATGGAAGTTGAGAATGCTCAGCTCCTTGAGCAACATTGTTACAATAGATTGTGTATACAAATGGACCCGATCCAGAGCCCACTGAAAACAATGGAAAGATTCCCTTTGGTTTCATTTATCTTTGGATTAGGCCCTATTGCCAGAATTTTTGACAGCCTATGATTTAACAAAGCATGTTATTGCAAAATAAGATGTTGGACATCAAATTCATGGGATAACACACTGTATGCCTGTGCCCTGTTTTGGTGAGGAACACAACTTGTTATTACTGTTACACGATACAGAGGGACACCATGTCCTCTTGGTCAATTATAGCATGTAAATAGTGTAGGAGATTTGGTTTTGGCATAAAGTAGTATGCCAGCCTTGTCCATGCTGGAAAGCATACCAAATATTAGGATTCTTTTATGGTAGCAACTAGGAGCCCCAGTCATGGGCCAAGATCCTTTTGTGCTAGATACTGAACAAACACAATATATATATAGCCTTAAAACAAACCTCTCCAAAACCGCCCAGCATATGTGCCCTATCATACTGCTGCATTCATTTGAATGGTCTTTCATAGTAATCTGGTTGTTGGAGCACTGGAATAGGAAAGAGTAATAGGATTATATCCCAGAGATTATAAACAGTCATATTGACTTCCTGGCATCAGTCTAGTTCCTGGGTCAGCTGGTGTCCATATCACACAAGCCAACAACACAACTGGCATTAATTACATCTTTGTCTTCAGCCTCTGCAGAGAGGCCAAGGATTGAATGGCCACTGACTGAACCATCTCCTCACCCCTAAAGCTGGCCACGCCGGGATAGCCTGACGGCACCTTGGCGAGACAGTGCACATTTTGCTTTTAGACCATGTTTCCCCTGTCCTGTGGCTAAGCAGAGGGCCTCAGTTTCCTCGGCTGCCAATCTGGCTTCATTCACCAGCACTGAATTCACTAAAAATGTAGAAAGAAAGAAACAGGAAAAAACTGTATGTGGTTTCCATGGCCACTTGACTGTTTATTCTGGTTTTGACCAATATGACAAATTTAAACCCTCGCCAATTTGCCATCCAAACAAGCAGCAGATGTCAGCTCTGAAATAATAACTGTTGTTAGTGAGTGTTCATTTTGGATACATCACAGTGAAAGATGTTGCCTTTAAGCCCAGTCAAGTGGCACAGTTTCATCTGCCAGCAGAACACAAAATTTAAACACCCAAGTTTGAAAATGTTGGCACTAGTTCAGACTTGGTTTGCTTTTACTTCTATTCAGTATTTCCCAATTACACTGAACTTTTGTGGTTTGTGTTCCTTTATTGCCACTGGCTTTTTAAGATTGATGGTCGTTAACACAAGTTTGATTAACAACTGAGTTGTTTCTCCTGAGGGACAAATAGATAATAAAAATATGATATAGCAGAACCCCTATTTTACAAACGCACTGGGAATTGAGGAGTTAATAAAATCCAGAAGTTACTAAAACTAAACATCTCAACATGGCTGTAGATACAGTAAATAAGTTGCAGTATCGGCAGGACAGATTAATGCAGGGGCTTTAGGAACTGTAGCCTGGGGCCTTGGATTTTGAGGGCCCACCCCAAAATATATATCATTTATTGCATTGTTCTTCTTCTGGCCAGATCTATCCCCTGAGGACTTCCCTGTGGTGCCCTCGCCGCCAGCTGTTCCTTCACACCTCCTGGGAAGCAGCCGCTAATCAGAGATGCTAGCCTATTCTCATAGGAAGGGAAGGGGGAGGAGCCATACCTGCTCACAGGAGGGGAGGGAGGAGGAGAAAGTAGCTCAGGGTGGCTCCACTCTCTCTTCCCCCCTCCCCTCCTGTGAGCAGGGATGGCTCCTCCACTTACCCCTCCCTTCCCTTGCCTGGGAAGGGGGTGAAGACTCCCTGGAGCTGCTCCCCCACCTTGAAGGGGGAGGGGTGGAAGAACCTCAATAGGAGCAGAGGCGAGGCTGGGGGTGGCATAGCTGATGAGGAGCTGGGAACTGGATGGGCTGGGCAGATGGGCGGGGGCTAGAGGGCAGAAGTGATGGGACCTGGGGGGCTGAATTGATGGGAGCTAGTAAGATGCATTTCAGTTCATTTTCCCCTCTGTTTACCATCATGCCCTGTATTTAATTTAGAAACTTTTCATTTTCCTTAACACACTGGAGCTAGGCTGTGTTGATATATTTTGATTTACAGTAGTACATTTTTAATCAGGTGCTTAATCAGATACTTATGCAGCATAAATTAATCAGTAATCGATGTGCTTTCGTTAGTTATCTTGATGGCATACTGTGCAAGGCTTTTCCGGGAAAAAAGAAAAAAAGATGGTGCGAGCAAATGTGAACATTTCAGGCAATAAGAAAAGGGTAATTAGGTGTCTGTTCATTTCTCATGTGTTTAACTTCTAATTTTAATTTCATAGTTTTAATTGAGTTAATATTAACAACATGCTGTTTTAATAGCATTACGGTGTATAATTATAATTATTTGTTTGCTGGAATGTGGTCTACCAGAACTCTTAACCTTTTATTTTGAGATTAGTAAATAAAATCCAGCATACCACTCTTGAAAGGGTCTGACCCATGGCCGGTGGTAGGCTCACTAGAGAGCAAACACCCGAAGAACCCTTTGGCCTTAGAGAACGAGTGTGCTCCTTGGCCCTCCAAGATTTGGACATTGCCTTAACTGGCCCACCAATAATGTAACTGAATACTACTGTTAGAGCTAATTAGCAGGGTTTAAATTCAGCCAGAGCCATCTGGAGTGGAGCACCGGTAAATATTTTCAAACCCATGGGAGCCCCAGTGCCTCCTACAGGGCTGAAAGCCCGAGCCCCAGCGCGCCCTACGGGGCAGAAGCCCCAAGTCCTGATGCTCCTCCCCCCATGGGGCTGAAGCCCTGAGACCCCCCTGCCCTGCAGCTGAAGCTTGGAGCCCTGAATCTGGGGTGTGAGGTGAATGGGGGGCTCCAGGAAATCATCTCTGAGAATTTAAGCCCTGGTAAGTAGGTAATCAAAGCCATAGCATCCCTATGTGTATTACTACCACTTCGGTGTCAATTAAAATGATTTTGTTTGCTTTAACTTTCATTCAGCTTTACAATTGGTATATCACATTTAAAAAATGGAACTAAAATAACTAAGGAAATTTAACAATAGAGTTTTTGGCATCATGTACGAGTGCTGGTAAAACAGGAAAGGGAAGGAATTAAATATGCAACGAGGGGCCCCCCAATACTGTAACACCCCCAGACCTCCATTTACCTTAATCTGGCCCTGGAGTATATTGCTCTGCATCACTGTCTGCTTGTCCTTCAAACCACTGGAAAGCGATTTCCAATGCACTGAAACAATCAAAATGTGAAGGATGGCGACTCCTTCTTCTTTTATATCATTTATGTTGTGTCATATTTTTCCTTTGGGAAAAAAATTGTTCACATGAACAACCAGTTATAAGGTTGGTATTTGTAAAAATTGAGATTTCACTGTATACATATTCAACTGATGGTGGAATCAGAGTATTGTGGATGGAAGATAGCCAGATGGGATGGAGAAGATAGCAGATGTGATTGGTAGCATTTGAAGGTGGCCTAGGTAATTGGACAAGCGCAGGGCTGCACAGAAGGGTAGGCAGGGCTGTCTACATCTGAGGATTCGTCAAGAGGCCATTCAACTGCTTTTGCCAGCGTAGCATAAAAGGGGATAGAGTGGGGTCAGAATTTATCCCTTTCTCTCCCAGGAAGGATGGGGGAAAGTGAGGAGGGAATTGCTTGTAAAGAAAACCCATTGCAGCCCATATAGTCCAATCACAGAAGCAAAGATATTATGGTACATCCAGTGTCCCTCATTGCTAAACAATAATTTGGAAGTTTGTTCTGCTAAATATATCACAACTGGATTAATTCAACCAAGGAAAAACTGTGGGTTCCATGTAAGATGGGAAGACAGGCAGCATCAAGAGAGGGACCGAAGGACCCGCCTCCGAATTGCCGCCGAAGAGCCCGATGTGCCGCCCCTTCCCCTTGGCTGCCCCAAGCACCTGCTTGCTGAGCTGGTGCCTGGAGCCGGCCCTGGGGGGCAGTGCCTGCGGGCAAGAGCCACACGGAGCTACTTGCGTGCCTCCGCCTAGGAGCCGGACATGCTGCTGGCTGCTTCCAGGGCACAGCGCGGTCCGCGGTGCCAGGACAGGCAGGAAGCTTGCCTTAGCACCCCCGCTGCACTGCTGACCGGGAGTCACCCGAGGTAAGCCTGTGCCCCAATCCCCTGTCAGAGCCCTGAGCCCCCCAAAACCCGGAGCCCCTTCCTGCACCCTAAACCCCTCATCCCTGGCCTCACCCCAGAGTCCTGATCCCCTCTCGCACCCCAACCCCCTACCCCAGCCCTGAGCCTCTCCCATAGCCTAAACCCTTCATCCCCAGCTCCATTGGGGTCACGGGCATCAATAATTTTCTTCAACTGGGTCGCCAGAAAAAAAAAAAAGTTTGAAAACCACTGTTCTAGAGCACACTTTCAATTATGCTGCAGGCGCAGTACCTATTGAGCCTTCCTACGTCATTTCCCTCTCCCAAGCAAAGCCATCTCTTCTGACATACATGCAGCCTTCACGAGTCTCTGGATCAAAAACTTGTATTTAGGATCAGATCCCTCTGCTTCCCTCTCATTGGCTGCCTTACTAACCACCCTTACAATTTTCCATGCTGCTATTTTATTTCTACAGCTCCCAGAGTGTAATAGATGCTTTAGAAAAATTGCAAGAGGGGGCAGGGATAGCTCAGTGGTTTGAGCATTGGCCTGCTAAACCCAGGGTTGTGAGTTCAATCCTTGAGGGGGCCACCTAGGGATCTGGGGCAAAATCAGTACTTGGTCCTGCTAGTGAAGGCAGGGGGCAGGACTCAATGACCTTTCAAGATCCTTTCCAGTTCTAGGAGATAGGATATCTCCATTAATTTTATTATTTTTTATTTGCTATCCTTTGTGTTTAAGCACCCTCCGTGAACCACCAGTTCTTCAAGGGTTAACTGAATAACAACAAGATTCTCAACACTTGGTTTGAAAGCACCACAATCTCTGAGTCATTGTAGTAGATTTGAGCTTAACCCTAAAGCCTTGTCATGCCACGGCTTATTCTTAAAGCTCCTTGGAAGCAGGATAGAGTCAACAATAAACCCGTAAGGTTTAAGACTGTAACAGCAGGTAAGCTGGTTTATCACAATCTAAAATATCAGTTGTGTCCTTTCCACTAAATCATAAAGCTGTATGGTACTGCTGGAGGTAAAGCACATGCCTGCTGGTATATGCCTGAAGAGGTTCTAGGAATTAATTCTGCTCTAAAGAACTATTCCAGTTATTCATGTGACTCAGCGCTGAAACTGGGATCTTCCTGCAGTCACATGATGACATGCTGATTCAGACTGCTTAAGCAGCAGGGGACACAAGAGACACCTTGCCAAAAGAAAAGCCCCCGTTCAGGGACACACTCTGCTAGCTGCTCAAAGGGAAAGTTACACTGTGTTATTTGTACTTGTCCAGCTAGGTGAAAGGATCCAGTCACTAACAGATCTCAGTTTTATTTTTTTAATTCCTCCTTGTTTTGGAGGAAAGAAGGACAAATATTTTTAACCATTTTTTTTTTTTTTTTTTTTTAGAATAATCACATATTTCTTTAGCATCTCAGTATTAGCCTCACAGGGACAGCTGCACAGACAGGAGCTCAGGACTGAATGACAACGTCACAACACAATAAAATAAAACTTTGCATTTTCACTGCCTTTTTTAGCTATTGATATCAGAATGCTTTGCAAAGGTTAGAGAACATTATCTAGGTCACTTTATATTCAAGTTTTATTTATAAATTGTTTACAAAGGGCTAATAAATGGTTAATATTTGTTATAAGCATGTTACAGACATGAGCAGTATGTGTTATAGATGTTTATAAGAAACCTTATTGACCTGATGAATTTTATAACAATCTACAAGAACTGACTAACCCTATCTTAAAACACTTATTTATTAACCCTTTACCAAATATTACAGATGGCACCTTAATACAACGTGTGACCACCATCCTTAATATACAGGTGGAGATACTGAGGCACAAAGAGTTTAAGAAACTTTCCCAAGTTCACACAACTAGTCAGTGGCAGAGCAAAGAATGAGAATCCAGCACTCCTGACTCCTAACCCAATTCTCAGTCCATTAGCACACAGCTGCCCTATATACACACAGTGATATATTCTTGTTTTCCTTCAGATAACTATTTAATATACGCCATTTAAAGTTCTTAATTTTCCTATTTCACCAGCCTTTAGGAAAAAACCAAACTACTTTTAGTGTTTTACACAGACAACATTTTCAGAACACTGAGCCAGTATCATCCGCCTAGTCTACTGATTTCAGAGTAGCAGCCGTGTTAGCGTACTTTCTATACCAATATCTAGGTCGTTAATGAAGATATTGAACAGAGCCGGTCCCAAAACAGACCCCTGCGGAACCCCACTCGTTATGCCTTTCCAGCAGGATTGGGAACCATTAATAACAACTCTCTGAGTACGGTTATCCAGCCAGTTATGCACCCACCTTATAGTAGCCCCATCTAAATTGTATTTGCCTAGTTTGTCGATAAGAATATCATGCGAGACCGTATCAAATGCCTTACTAAAGTCTAGGTATACCACATCCACAGCTTCTCCCTTATCCACAAGACTTGTTATCCTATCGAAGAAAGCTATCAGATTGGTTTGACATGATTTGTTCTTTACAAATCCATGCTGGCTGTTCCCTATCACCTTACCACCTTCCAAGTGTTTGCAGATGATTTCCTTAATTACTTGCTCCATTATCTTCCCTGGCACAGAAGTTAAACTAACTGGTCTGTAGTTTCCTGGGTTGTTTTTATTTCCCTTTTTATAGATGGGCACTATATTTGCCCTTTTCCAGTCTTCTGGAATCTCTCCCGTCTCCCATGATTTTCCAAAGATAATAGATAGAGGCTCAGATACCTCCTCTATTAGCTCCTTGAGTATTCTAGGATGCATTTCATCAGGCCCTGGTGACTTGCAGGCATCTAACTTTTCTAAGTGATTTTTAACTAGTTCTTTTTTATTTTATCTGCTAAACCTACCCCCTTCCCATTAGCATTCACTAGGTTAGGCATTCCTTCAGACTTCTCGGTGAAGACCGAAACAAAGAAGTCATTAAGCATCTCTGCCATTTCCAAGTTTCCTGTTACTGTTTCTCCCTCTTCACTAAGCAGTGGGCCTACCCTGTCTTTGGTCTTCCTCTTGGTTCTAATGTATTGATAAAAAGTCTTCTTGTTCCCCTTTATTCCCTTAGCTAGTTTGAGCTCATTTTGTGCCTTTGCCTTTCTAATCTTGCCCCTGCATTCCTGTGTTGTTTGCCTATATTCATCCTTTGTAATCTGTCCTAGTTTCCATTTTTTATATGACTCCTTTTTATTTTTTAGATCATGCAAGATCTCGTGGTTAAGCCAAGGTGGTCTTTTGCCACATTTTCTATCTTTCCTAACCAGCGGAATAGCTTGCTTTTGGGCCCTTAATAGTGTCCCTTTGAAAAACTGGCAACTCTCCTCAGTTGTTTTTCCCCATCTAAGAAGGCATCTCTGAGCATTCTCCCCACCAGCCCTGAAACTCTGGAACACTTCTTAATTACTTTTCAGAGTCAAGCAATTCCATGTACAGCCCCTCAATATTCCCTCCAGCCCTTATTGGTCCAGGTATATTATTCATACCAAAACCAGCAGTCAATTTTCATTATTATTTTTATTCTTTACATGGAGAAATAATGTGAAACATCAGGCACTCTGAAACATAAAAGCCACAAGGTACTTGAGGGTTAAAAAACAGAGGAAAACTCTAGCCTGGGAAAACTAGGGGCTTTCCATTCCCGCTGTAATGTAATGACAGATTTAAACTTCAGAGTGAAAAAGTCCTTGAAAGGAATTAGATTTCGAGCTTCCTGAGTCATATGAGCTTTATTTTTCAAGGCTATTGATAAATCTAGCCACAAAAAAAACCTATGGAAATGGATTCTGCTGTCTTAATTGAAAGGAAAGAGGTTTAAAGAATATCCACTGTAAGGTCTCTCTTAAGAAGGAAAGTCCCTGGAGGCAAAACAATAATTGGTTTTGACCTTCCGCAGTTAAGGAGGCGTTGGTAAAGACTAGACTTAAACACAGCCTGACAACTGAGAGTTCCAATCAAATTCAGAAAGAGGCGGAAATTGGATAAGCAAATTCCTTTTTGTTCATGACCCCGGTCCTACTTTCTTTTCCCCCTGCAGCATGACACATCAGAACCTTTCCTGTGTACCGTAAATCACTCGCAAGACAGCCATAGCCTTTGAATAGCTGTCTTATATTACATTCATATCTTCCAGACAAGCAGCATTAGCGGTGCCTCTGTCTGCTTTGGAACAGCTACAACATTAAAAAGAGCACAAACAGGCCAGCGACGGCAGTGAAGGAAGAAGCGTGATTTCAGTGTGGTGTAAGTTCTCCTTTCTTGGAATTTGGAAGAACCCTTCACATTACCAGGAGTAGCTGCTCATCCACAGAATGAAATTCGGTTTGATTTTTGAATACAGAAACTAGCAAGCATCCCTGTGTGTCAGATGCTGCAAAAGATCAAATGTTTATCTTCTTTAAATATGCTCGTTAATGATATTCTACCCCTTCCATTCCTGTGGGTAATGTAACATTTCCTATGTTGTGTTCCTTATGACACGAGTGTCTTGAACCAGTGTCCATGGAAACTGGACATGGAAATGTCCTGAATCTATCGAAAGCGGGGAGAGGAAAAGAATTACACACACACACACACACACACACACACACACACACACACACACACAGCATGTACCAAGTGAAAAAAGGACTAGCTAATGGTGAATTTTTTCACCTTAAATGTCCAATCAATTTCAAATGGTCACCACTGAAATCCAACTCTCATAATTTGCAGTTATGACACACAAGTTTGGAGATCCAAAAGTAATAGAGCACAGTCTGGAGACATTTCTAGTTTCAAACATTTGGAAACACAAATTGGTTATTTTAGGGTCTCATGAGAAACAGATTAAAAAATGGGGAAATGGAAGGTAAGGGCAGTATCCATGTAGTATGTCAAGATATATGTGGTTTCACTTTCTCCTGGTGATGGACTGAAAGCTGGAAAGTAGCTACTAGAGGTAAAGCTACACCTTCACTTGAGATGAAACTGACCCAGAACATCACCTCCAAACTCCCTTCCCCTCGCACAAAATTTGCAGAAGTTGGGCTCTGGGTCTGAACATCAGAAGTCAAGCTACTCTCTCTCATGAGCTATAGGGACACCAAACCTGACCACCAGTGACCTTTGGCGAAGGTCATATTTGGATCAGATATGGGATCTTAAATATGCATCACATGCACCTTCCATTTACTCACATCAACATGCTTCCAGTAACATAAGCCCAATCTCAGTTCAAATATACAAATGCTCCCATGTGCCACTCTTTCCCAAACTCTATCCCATGGGTCATGACCTCAAGAAGTGTCCCAGTTTGAGGATTTAAAATGCTGGCCACTATATTCAGAAGAATTTGGTTAATTAATTCTAATTAGAGAATTGCAGCAGTTCATGGATCTCTTTCGTGCTCTGAATCTCCCTTTGGTGGACTCAGTCTTCTACTATGGACTGCTCATAGCTCTGTTATCTTTTGCCTTGGCTTCTGCAGGGCATACAAATAGAGGACCTAACAGACTGCAAAGTTAGAGGGAACACATGGACTGTAACAGCTTCAGCAATACCAGCTGATGCAAGATAATGCATATCTCCTATGCCTGAATCCGGCTTCTTTATTTGTTGTGTGTAATGTTTTTCTAGTTTGCCCTCTTTTTCTCTTCCCAGGTGGTGTCCATATTATTACTTGCTGTAGAAGTCATGTAGCTGCCATCCTTAAAGCATGTTCTAAATATCTGCATTCCCGTCTTACCATTTTTGATGCTTTAGATTGATTTCCTCTACTTAGAATTTCTGGTGTGGCAAGAAACTCTTTCCAATAGGCTCTGAAGATTTTCCACAGGCATTGACTTCGGAATGAATTGTTCTTATCAATTCAGTTATAGATTTCCATGACTGCTCCATAAAGGAGGATGGACATGATGCCAGTGTTAAAAATTTATATTTTTGTCAGTGACAATTTTGTGTCACCCAAATGTAACAGCTTTTAAAAAAACCACACAGACACACATTCTGAACCGCTTTCTGTGACACCTCTGCTAAGTTTCCCATATCCTCCCCCCCTCCCCCGACCCCAAAAGAGCAGAACAACCTCTCTTCCCCGCCCAGACATCCATGCTGTGAGAGTGACACACCACTGATCGCACTGGCAATGTTCATGTTCACACCAACTGTGGAAGTAAACTTTGTTTCAACTTTGACATTCAGTTCCTGTACAGTGAATCATGACGGTCTATTATGCTCCTGCTAGGGATGCAAGAAACAACAGCCAGTGCAGAAGAAATGAGTGAGGCACAGGCATAGTTGACAGGCATCTGGTGGAAAGGGGGTGCCTTATTTTGGGGCATAGCAGCAGGAGATAGTTAGCGCTGAGTTCCAGCTTCTGTGTACTTATGCAGAGAGAGGCTTGTAATTTATTTTACCGTTTTAATACTGTGACGTTATTGATATAATATGGGACCATATAGATCATTGTTGCAACCAAGGTCCTGTAGTGGCACCCAG
>NW_020664453.1:57085-242198 GCF_002925995.2 Terrapene triunguis
CTGAGTTGGCACTCTCAGTTGGGTTCCGCCAGAACCGCATCGTCACAAATACCACGGGCAGTTTTTAAAATAAATATGACAACTGTTGGTTTCACCGCAAGTATTTGACAGAGAGGAAATGACAAGTTTTTGCCAATTCCAGTGTTTTAATGACTCTAACAAGGGGGGTTGTACACTGTTTTGGAAGCAGGAGCGCCAGAACAGCCATGCCCCGCCCCACTTTTTACCAGCCCTAAGGACAGGCCATGGGGAGGGGGAAGGGTCTTTGGGGGAAGAGGTAGTGCCGGAGTGGGGCCTTGGGGGAAGGGGAAATGCGAGGCGGTGGGGCCAGGGTTCAGGTGTCAGGGCCCCCCCACCCCCGTTAGAAACTTGCACTCCTCCCATCTGGCTCTGAGCTTCCTGCTTTGAGCAGGGGGTTGGACTAGATGACCTCATGAGGTCCCTTCTAACCCTGATATTTTATGATTCTATGATTCTCCGCAGATATGGGAAGGTATAGCCATGGAGAAGTTCCATGCCTGACAAAACAATGAAATAACCAAAATACATTCCTGTACGGACCCCTCCCTATCAACTTTCTGAGCAGGAAACCTCTCTGATGGACAAGCCAGCACAGTGGAACAATTCCTTCCACATGTGGCCCAGCTCCAACAGATTTACCCCATGCTCCAAATCTCAATTTACTAGCAGCTCTCTGAGACTGACTTTTATAACTGATGCTGGTGGGGAAATTAATCATTCTTAAAGTTATAATTGTTTCTATTTAATTAATTACCAATCACTTGGGGTTTTGTTTTGCCAATAGCCAGGCTGCCCAAGGAGCCAGTAGTCTGTATGAGTGGGGCCAAATATGCTTATAACCAATAGCTTCACAGTTTAACACTACTTTTCAGAGCGTAGATGCCGTCTAAGTGAAGCTTCTCTGAGCAAAAAGCAACAAGTGCACTTCAACAATTATCATTTAAATACATTGAATAGGAAGGGAACTTACAAGGATGAGCGCTTCCACCCCATGAGGTTGAAAGATGCTCCTATAAAAGTTTTACCTAATCACAATAGAATAGAAAAGTCCTACCTTGAAATGCACATCTGATAACAACGGATTTCACATTATGGGCCAAACCGAGCCTGTGGTGTAAGAGATGCTGCTCCACAGAAGTCACAAGGATGAATACTCAGCTGGGGTAATTGCCATAGCTCTTGACTGCAAGGGACCTGTGCTGTATTACACCATAGATGTGCCCAAAGTGCCCAATTTAGCCTTAAGTTTCCATTGACAAGCCCTGAATGTATTTCATGTGTACAAAGCATTCATAAGTGAAAATTTGTGAACAAGTTACTGAATGTGTATGTGTATTTGCTGCTTGGAAAATATCCAGGTTAACCTATTTAATGTAGTTCAGAAACACGTCTCCTTTCTCCCACTTTGCATAATAGAATGATTTATTTAGGGTGTCTTGAGGTTATCTGAGGCAAATAGTAATTCAAAGTTTGGTTTTAGAATATTTGTTGATGGTGTTATAAGAACGAACATTATTTCATTGATCTGCTCTTTCCATTTCTTTATTCCTGGCAGTGTGGCATGGTCCCAGAACCCAGCTTCCTTGCTGGAGCTCAGCTCCATGTTAGAGCTGTCAGCTGGACCGTGGGAGGAGGAGATTATGCCTATTTGTCACTCACTCTGGGAAAAACCCTCCCCACGTGCAATCTTTCCCATCAGCCCCTCAAGTTCCATCAATCCTCTGCAATATGCAGAAGTGTGTTTGTAATATGGGAAAGAGGGAGCAGAAATGGAGTCACAGATTGTTTTATGGCAACTAGGAAGCCACAGAAAAGCACCTGGTGAGTGACTGCCAGGCAGGCCTCTCTCCTCTGGACTGGAACGACATTCCATGGTCAAAGAGCCTGACCAGCTAGCTGGGTGATGACCAGGTCTCAGCACCCACAGAGCAGCAGAGGCAGAATTTGAGCCCTTAAGAACATTAGAACGGCCATACTGGGTCAGACCAAAAGTTCATCTTGCCCAGTATCCTGTCTGCCGACAGTGGCCAATGCCAGGTGCCCCAGAGGGAATGAATAGAAGAGGTAATCATCAAGTGATCCATCCCATCGCTCATTCCCAGCATCTGGCAGAGGCTAGGGACACCATCCCTGCCCACCCTGGCTAATAGCCATTGATGGACCGATCCTCCATGAACTTACCTAGTTCTTTTTTGAACCCTGTTATACTCTTGGCCTTCACAACATCCTCTGGCAAGGAGTTCCAGGTTGACTGTGCGTTGTGTGAAAAAATACTTCCTTTTGTTTGTTTTAAACATGCTGCCTATTAATTTCATTTGGTGACTTTTCAGCTTGGAAAAGAGGAGACTAAGGGGGGATAAGATAGAGGTATATAAAATCATGAGTGATGTGGAGAAAGTAAATAAGGAAAAGTTAGTTACTTGTTCCCATAATACAAGAACTAGGGGCCACCAAATGAAATTAATGGGCAGCAGGTTTAAAACAAATACAAGGAAGTTCTTCTTCACACAGCGCACAGTCAACTTGTGGAACTCCTTGCCTGAGGACGTTGTGAAGGCTAGGACTATAACAGCGTTTAAAAGAGAACTAGATAAATTCATGGAGGTTAAGTCCATTAATGGCTATTAGCCAGGACAGAATGGTGTCCCTAGCCTCTGTTTGTCAGAGGGTGGAGATGGATGGCAGGAGAGAGATCACTTGATCATTACCTGTTAGGTTCACTCCCTCTGGGGCACCTGGTATTGGCCACTGTCGGTAGACAGGATATTGGGCTAGATGGACCTTTGGTCTGACCCAGTACAGCCGTTCTTATGACCCCCGAGTTCTTTATTTACTTTCTCTACACCAGTCATGATTTTATAGACCTCTATCATATCCCCCCTTAGTCGTCTCTTTTCCAAGCTAAAAAGTCCCAGTCTTATTAATCTCTCCTCAGATGGAAGCCATTCCATACTGTAATAATTTTTTGTTGCCCTTTTTTGAACCTTTTCCAATTCCAATATATCTTTTTTGAGATGGGGCAACCACATCTGCATGCAGTATTCAAGATATGGATGTACCAGGGATTTATATAGAGGCAATAGGATATTTTCGGTCTTGTTATCTATCCCTTTCTTAATGATTCCCAACATTTTGTTCACTTTTTTGACTGCCACTGTCATTGAGTGGATGTTTTCAGAGAACTATCCACAATGACTCCAAGATCTCTTTCTTGAGTGGTAACAGCTAATGTAGACTGTATCATTTTATATATACAGTTGGGATTATGTCTTCCAATGTGCATTACTTTGCATTTATCATCACTGAATTTCATCTGCCATTTTGTTTCCAGTCACCCAGTTTTGTTGCCCAGTCACCCAGCCCTTGTTTTTTTTAGTGTGGATTTTTTTGCAAGCAGATAGTCTATGAAGTAGCCTCGCAATTTTGTTATCTTCTAAACCCTACAGAGGGTCCTGCACTTACAACAGTGCAGCTACATTTTAATAAATAAATAAATAAATGTCAGAAGTAGTCATGCTACAGCGAACAGTCGTCTTAATTAAGTCATCATCTGGTAGGACTTGGGCAATGGTGATACCCACGGTGGAACAAGAAACGGCTGTGACAAGTATAAGAAAACTACTGTGATATCTCTGGTATCATTGCATGGTAACCACTGGCAGATGGTGACTTTCTAATGGTGACCAGTGAACAGAGTCACAAAAGGCTTGTTAATCAGATAGACAATATAATACCCATTGCACATATTACATTACAGGTGCTACACAATACCCACTTATTTGCTACCTAATGCTGGTTATTAAAATGTTGCCTAATTACATATTACATGATAGCTTGGCATTCTCCCAGGCACATAGAAATGATACCAGATGTAAAGAAACAGGTTAATTACATATTTACCTGAGAGACCAGAATGACTCTCTGGTACATAATACAGTACCAGACATGTTTCTTGGAGGGAACACGTGGGGGTTGGGGAAAGCGAAGACTTTGCCCAACTACTGTATCTTAAAGGAATGGGCTGTGGAGCGTTAAAAATACTATAGGGAAGGCAGTAAACAAATGGAAGAGGCAAATGAAACAGGCGAGACCAGAAGTAGGTTACAAACAGACACCCTCTATGTGACACAGGGTTAGTCTACACTAGAAGTGCGGCTGTGCTGCAGCTGTGCTTCTGTAGCATGTCTGGTGAAGACGCTCCATGCCAACAGGAGAGCTCTCCCATCAGCATAATGAATCCACCTCTGCAAGAGGTGGTAGCTATCCCAACTACATAGCGTTCTCCACACGGGCACTTAGTTCGGTGTAACTTATGTTGTTCAGGGTCGGAGGTGGCTTATTCACACCCCTGAACGATGTAAGTTATACCGAAGTAAGTGGTAGTGTAGACCTGGCCCCAGTTCCAATTGTTCCTTCCTTATCGTTATACCCACAGCTAGCCTTGGGGAATACAGTGGGAGATGCAAAAGGTAACTTTTACCAACCGAAGTGCTAGTGTAGACATGGCCTAACTCAGAGTGTCACTGCTAAATACAAGGTGGAACAGATTGTTTAGCATAAGTAGTTAACACATTTCAAGGGCCCAATCAAGGTGTAGTGGCTCATTAACACCCCTCCAGTCACAGGGAGAAAAGGAAGCGGGAGGAAAGCAGCTAGGAGGTTGTTAGTGGGTTACAGATTGTTGTAATAAGCCATAAATCCAGTGTCTGTATTAGGTCCATGATTGTTAGTATCTAGCGAAGTTATGAATTTAAGCTCCCAGGCTCGTCTTTTGAAAGTGTTGGGCGGGTCTCCTTTGAGGATGAGGACAGATAGGTCAGATATAAAGTGATCACTTTGTGAGAAGTGTTCACCCACACGTAATGTGGTGTTTTTGTCTTTTATAATTTTCCTGTGAGAGCTCATTTAAGAGCTTTGATTGGTTTCACCCACATAGTTGCTACTGGAGTAATGCTGCATCCGAAGAAGTGAGGTTTTTACTCATGAAAGCTTATGCCCAAATAAATCTGTTAGTCTTTAAGGTGCCATCAGACTCCTTGTTGTTTTTGTAGATATAGACTAACACGGCTACCTCCTGATACTGGAGTAATTTAGTGCTCTGGATGAGGTACACCACACGTTGTGATAGGCATGCACAGGAACCATGGATCTTGAAAGGTGTTCTGGGTGTGTGTGGGGATTGATCATTGTAGCAGTGGAGATATGTCTGTAGGTTTTGCATCTGTTGTTCTGGCAGGATCTGGCGCCACTTTCAGTTGGTGTGTCGTGGTCATGGGCAATGGGTGAACCACGGGCTCGGGGAGGCTAGCCCAGGTCCGGCCCACCCCTTCCGCCTGAGGCCATGCCCCTCCCTCCCGCCCCCCTTCCCCTGCCGAATTCCAAAGGCTCCCCCCCTCCATGGCGGCCACCCCTCCCTTTCCCTCCCCCCGAGCGCCTCCAGTCCTGGTGTGCATCCCTCCCCAGCACCGGAGCACTGGTTGGACGGGCAACACATGCCTCCCCCATCCCCGGAGCACCAGGTGGGTGGCAGGCAGCCCTCTCCCTCCTGCCCCCCCAGCCCCAGGCAGGCAGGCGGTGGGAGGTCTCCCCCGCAGTGCAGCCCCGGAGCTCTGGGCAGCCCCAGCTACCTCAAGTCCCAGCCACCCTCTAGCCTCACACCCACACCCAGCAGGCTTCCTGGAAAAGGAGCAGTCTGCCTGGGCTAGGACCAAGTAGCGGCAAACAGGAGGGGGCCTCAGGGCGGAGCAAGGGCGGGGTCACACAGGGCTGTTTGAGGAGGCACAGCCTTCCCCAGCCTATTCTATGCCCTGCCCATGGTCTGTGGGGAGCTTGCTTCTGATGAGGACATTGAAGAGGTTGGGGAGTTACTGGAAGGCCAGAAGAGGGGATTCAGGAAAGGTTTCTTTCAGGATAGAATGCTCATTGAGTATGGGTTGTAGTTGATGACACCCCATATGGGTTCTAGTGTGGGGTGGTAGGTGACAACTAGAGGTGTGTGGTCGGCGGGGGTTTTATTTCTGTATTGAAGCAGGTTCTCTTGGGGTATCTGGGGGGTCTGTTCCATGATGCAATCTACTTCTCTGGTGGAGAGTCCTTGTCTGGTGAAGGCGGTTTTGAGTGTGTTAAGGTGTATATCCTGGGGTAACATCTAATGCCAAATCCTGCAAAGATATAGACACCTGCTTAACTTTACATAGGTAAGTACTTTCATGGGAGTTTAAGATATGCAGGTGAATAAGTCTTTGCGAGATCAGAACCTGGAATGCCACATTTGAACCAGAGACAGAGTGAAATACTGACTCCTTTAAGTAAATGGCAGAACTTCCATTGACTTCAAACAGGGCAAGGATTTCACCCTCACTACTATAAGACGCCTTATTCTGCCATTACTAACCCCTGGAGTTGTCCAATTTGCAATAAATTCCCTATAAAACTCTGCCAGATACCTTACAGGAGTACTGAAAGCTATATTTCTCTTCTCCCTTGAATTGGATCATAAAACGTTATGGATGGGAGGTTCAGAGCCTTGTCAGTGTGTGTTTAAGAAAATTTTTCTGAACACATATGAACAATGAACATAATATCTAGAGTTGATCATCATCTCTTCATAAAGGGAAGAAAAAAATAACTAATGTCAGATTGTCTTGACTCTGACTGTCAAGATGGTTAGTGTGACACAAGAACTTGAATATGAACATAAAATGAAAACACTTTGGAACTGGCAAAAGTTCTGGATGGCAGATTAACATATGAGTTCAGTAAGGGATTTTAAAGACTAACCTGTTGGAAATTAACGGTATATAAAGCATTGCAAGCTAAGTCTTCATAGTGTTTGAGCGGGCTTTTCAGATCTCTCAGGTTATATGCAGTTCAGTGAGAGTTTTCTCATCTAACATCCCTTGCATCATTTAAAAAGAATTAGCCCTTGAGCAGTGTGTAACTCACAGGGTTGGTTGTTTTTTTTAAAGGAATTTCACACAAATATTGTCACAGTTTCACATCCCCCAAATTTTGCTTTACTTACATTTTCAACTAAACAGCTATTTTTGTAGAGAAAGTTTCCATTTTGAACTAGAAATGGGCCATTGTTTGCTTAAAAACTGATTAATATTTTACCAGAAACTAGGCCCATTATTGCTTTTTTCAAATGGAAGAACTAGGCAGTTTCACACTGAAACAAACCTGCCTTGCCCCACTTACTCACGTTCGCACAGACTCTCTCCTGTTACCTACATTTGCCCTGCATAAAGCTCTGCAATCTTAGGAAAGCATTAGACATGCATCAAGAGGGATAACGCTGCTCTAATGCAGTGGCTCTACAGCTTAGTCGTTCTGTGGACCATTGCATTAGATTCATATCTTCTTATTCTGTGGACTCCCATCCCATTCAAACATCTCAATGCTCTAACACTGGGCTCTCAAAAGTCTTCTATCTTGGACCACCATGAAAGGCTAGTGGACCAGGAACCACTGCTCTTCTATAGAAGCTTCAGGTCCTTGTCCAGGAATGGTATTGTGCCTTTAAAGCCGGCGCAGCATCATATACCGCTCTCGATATGACACCACTTCCCATCCTGTGTCATGGAGACAATGGACAATAAAGGAGACGGAGATTAATCTGGAGTGCAGTGAGTATCTAGTACCTGCCATCTGGTTGCTTTTTTCAGTCCTGGGCTACCATTGCATATGGCTCTTAGGGAACTGTACTCTTACTGTTCTACTGATCTTAAACGAGTCCTTTCTTTTTGTTTTGCATTTTGGCTTCCCTTTGACTTTGATGCTTTTGTGCGGGTTTATATCTGCCTTCTAAACATCCCACCCACTAAGCTTCAGCTAAAATAGAAAGATTAGATAGTCGCAAAGTATTCAATGAAAGAGATCAACAAATTTTACAGGGGGGGCTCATTTAAACTGTACAAATTAAAGATGAGTTTGTATTGGCAAAGGCCTCTCTTGATCTGTGAAGATCAAGGAAGACAAAATTATCCATGTTCTTTGTGAAGCAGCAGTTGTTTCAGTGGGGAAGGAAGCCAAGCCAGCTGTTAGCTAGTTCAATGTAAAATACTGACTGTAACACACCAACAACAATACTAGCAGTTAGGGATTTGGCTGAGCTGCCAAGTCACCAAATATTATTAATACTGTTTTAAAGAGTTTGACAAAACAGCAACAATCTCATTGTTTCACAGGAGTAAAAGATTTCATTTCAACTCATCTTCGTCTACTGTGTTTTTTAACAGAGGTAGTGGCACAGACAACATAACACTTCAGTTAGAAAGGAGACCGTCTCTGAGGCACTTAACTTTTAACATGGATCTGACGATCCTGGTCAGTGTTTAAGATTTAGTGGAGGAGAATCGGGCCATGTTTAGTTTGGATGCAATATCTCCCTCACTGATGAAGGAAGAGCCAAAAGATTTCAACAACTTTTCAAACTCAAATGAATGTTTTTGCTCACAAGACCTGTAGCATCCCCAGTCCCATGAACAGAGATTATGATACAGTTTCTTGCTCTTCCTTCAAACAGGATGAAAGACAGCATGCCTAGTAGTTATATTAGTGGAACAAAACAGATTCCTGACTTGGACACTGATCTGACCATGTGCTCTTGGTCAAGATGCTTGACTTCACCTGTATCTCATTTTCCCCCATCTGTACTCGCTTTCCTCACATGGGTTTTATAAAGATTAATTGATGGACAGTGTGACGGTCCACGCCCCTAGGGTCAGGGCAGCGTGGCCCATCAGTCACAGTCTATAAAGCGGCCCTTCAGTGCACGGCAGAGTAGCCTAGTGGCCAGAGTCTATAGCGCCGCCCTTTGATGCAGGGCAGTGGGGCCTAACGGCCGGAGTCTATAAAGCAGCCCTTTGGTGCAGGACAGCGTGGCCTAATGGCTGGAGTCTATGGCATTGGGGCACCCCTTATGGGGTGTGGCAGCCCCGGTAGGGGGGCCCGGGCTCACCCAACTCCACCAGGCCCCACCCAGGGCCCTAACAGTGGCGTAGCGGCTTGCCACTGACTCAGCGGGGGGGGGGGGGGGGGGGGGGAGGGAAGGAGGTCCTACCGAAACACGCTCAGTTTCCCTGGGGGGGAGGTACCACTCCGTCACCATCCCTGGGTCACTTCCTACCAGAGTCTGTGTTGGGGTTTCCCATGAGATGTCGGGTCCTCTGTGTTCGGTAGGGCCAGACGTCTCCAAAGGTTCCTCCAGTCATCGGGGTGTAGGCAGGCCGTGGACGGCTTCGATTCCCGGTGCAGTCGGGGGCTGTCGCTGGCCCTCTGCAGGAGCTTCCCAGGCAGGTCCTTCCCCTGTAGCCTCCAGCCCAGAATGAGCCGGGCTCCCTCCCTTTATACTACTAGAGCACTTCGAGCATGCCCAGTCTTGCCAGGGAGGCGGGACTTCCGCTGTCAATAACATGGGCTTAACCCTGTCTGGGCTAGTGCGGGGTAAGCAGACCCCGTCACAGACAGCCTTTTCAAATGTGCAGATGAAAGCAGCATATAAGTACAAAGGACTGAATTCTGCTCTCATTTGCACCTGTGCAAGTGCACCCACTGAAGTAAAAGGGACTATGTTGGTGCAATTATTACCAAGCTTCTCAAAAAACAAAAGCTGCCATACGTGTTGAGCTCTGGTTCTGTGACGTGGACATGTGTCAGAGACAGACTTGGACCACAGAGACTCTTCATGAATTAGCCAAGATCACTGAACTCCCTTCACCAGAGAACTAAAAGACTTTTTTTTTTAAATCCTGGCCTTCAGAAGCATTTATTTCCCCCGTAGTTTCAAGATATTTAACCTACTATAGCAATCAGACTCACACTAATTTTTCCCTGTGGGTGCTCCAGCCCCGGAGCACCCACGGAGTCGGCACCTATGATCACAATGGTCCCTCTGGCCTTGGAATCTATTAATACTATACTTCAAATGCAAACTTATGTATCTAATAATAAGCAATGCAGGCCATACCTACTAAATGGCCTACCTGTATCCTGGAAAGCAGTGACTCTGAAAAGGGATCATAGTGGACAAGCAACTCAACATGAAGTCCCAGTGTGATGCTGTCACAAAAAAGGGCTAGTGCGATCCTTGGATATATACATAACTCCAAGTCCAGAATGGACCATTCTGATAGTCTAGTGTGGCCTCCTGTATAACACACGTATTAAAGTGCTCTTTAATCTAAGCAGAGAAAGGCATAATAAAAGCCAATGGCTGGCAGCTGAAGCCAGACAGAATCAAATAAGAAATAAGGCACCATTTTTTTTTTAAACAGCGATGGTGATTAACCACTGGAGCAAACTTCCAAGGGAAGTGGTAGATTCTCCAGCTCTTGGTGTCTTCACATCAAAGATGGTGCTTTGAGCACATCATTCTCCTCTTAATCCCTCCACTATTTCCCCTGCTTCACCTCATTGAGTTCATAGCTTCTCATCCTCACTTTTTATGCCTTTCGCCACTTTAGTCCTTCCTACTGGAGTTTTTTTTTATTGGGTCAAGCTCCACCTCTTCTGTTCTGTGTACAATGCCAGTCTTGTCCACCAGTTTCTCCCACAGTTCCATCCCTATCTTCTTCCCTGTTGCCCCTTATTGTGGGGCTCCTCCCCTCCCTCAAAGGGCTACTACTAAGAAGAAAATCTTCAAGCCTCAGAAAGAGATGGAGGGCCAGTAAAGTAAGCTGCAGCCCCAGTCAGAGAAGAAAGGATCTCGGAGCATAGAAATGCCTTAGTGTCAATGAGACAGAAAATTGAAGGTAGTGTCTGCTAAACAGCCAATAAATCTGTATACAGTAGAACCTCAGAGTTACGAATACCTCGGGAATGGAGGTTGTTCATAACTCTGAATTTTTCATAACTAAACAGAACATTATGGTTGTTCTTCCAAAAGTTTACAGCTGAACGCTGACTTCATACAACTTTTAAACTTTACTACGCAGAAGAAAAATGCTGCTTTTAACTATCTTAATTTAAATGACACAAGCACAAAAACAGTTTCCTTACCCTGTCAAATCTTTTTTTAAACTTTCCCTTTTTTTAGTAGTTTACGTTTAACACAGTACTGTACTGTATTTACTTTTTTTGGTCTCTGCTGCCTGATTGCGTACTTCCAGTTCCAAAAGAAGTGTATGGTTGATCAGGCAGTTCATAACTCTGGTGTTCGTAACCAGGGCTGGCTCTACCATTTTTGCCGCCCAGAGCAAAAAATAAAATAAAAAAATAAATAAAAAAAAGCCGCTCAGACTGCTGCCACCCCAAGAATGGATGGAATGCTTCCCCTTAGCATGTGCCGCCCCAGGCACATGCTTCCTCCGCTGGTGCCTGGAGCCGGCCCTGTTCGTAACTCTGAAGTTCTATTGTATCAATCTCCCTCACTATGAAAGAGCCCAGACATTTTTATATCTAGTGTCCCCTTACACTAGCAAATATAATCCTTTCTCTTGTTCAAAAAAGGGACAGAATAGGATATAAAATATCCCAGATTTCACTAGGCCGGTTGGCTCCCCCTAAAGTTCTCCTTTCCTAAAAGATTCAGCATTCCAATGATTTCTTCAAGTGGGTCTCCTCTATGCAAAACTTAGATAATCCAATCAATGGAGAGAAACAATACCATGTGATTTAGGCAACCATTCAGAAGTGAGTGTACATGGCTGTCCACATGCATTATTCAGTGGGCTGTTATGGATAGCAGAAACTCGCGGCTAGTTCACAAATAAAGAAAAAATGGACTACGTTTGCAGGGACGGTTCTATGTATTTTGCCGTCCCAAGCACAGCAGTCAGCCAGCCTTCGGCGGCATGCCTGCGGGAGGTCCGCTGGTAACGCGGATTCGGCAGCATGCCTGCGGGAGGTCCGCCGGTCCCGCGCCATTGGCGTACCCGCCGCCGAATTGCCGCCGAAACTGCGGGACCGGTGGAATTCCCGCAGGCATGCCGCCGAAGGCAGCCTGACTGCCGTCCTCAAGGTGACCAGCACGCCGCCCCCTGCGGCTTGCTGCCCCAGGCACGCGCTTGGTGCGCTGGTGCCTGGAGCCGCCCCTGTACATTTGTCAAATGAATTGTTCATGGCAAGTGGTTTGCCCATTCCAACACTGTGAGAAGGCTGCTGGATGTAACTGCTTCAGAACTACTCCTGTGCAGTCCTCCCCTTCCTGCCACAGGTATTGGCCCTGGGCTGCTGCAGGATTCCACAGCTGCTGTTTGTGATTTACAAACAGATCTAAGAAACACTAATGACTGTGACTCTCACCGCTAATTACCATTTAACTGGATGCTAATGGACCTCATCCACAGGTGCAAGGCTTACTGTAAAAGCCTTGGCAATTTAAAAGGAACCATTTTATTTATGAAACTGTCACTTACTTTAAAGCATTGTGGATCAGAGGCACCAATAATGGAGAAAACAGTCTCATTTTTCATTACATTTTTTCAATTACAAGGAAGAGTTCACAGCAGCATCACCTGCAGCACCAGGCATCTTAGGTCTGGTCTACAATTAAAATTTACTGATATAAACTATGTGGGTATGGGATGTACAGGGATAGCTATACTGGGATATGGCACCTTTATACCTGTATGATTGTATCTACTCTAGAGGGCCTGCACCACTTTAACTCTAGTGACTTAGTTAAAGTGGTACAATTTTTACGTGTAGACAAGCTCTTAAAAAGGTCTGGCTGGATGTCAGCTTGCACCCATATTGGTAGTAGGAAACATCCTGATACAGAGAGCTAAATCTACCCTTGGGTCTACAGGTATTCAGGTATTAAAAGAACCAAATCGTTTTGTGGGTCCATTAATGAAGCCAAAACCATCTTTGCAATAGCTGTCTCTCCCTCATTTGCTGCATGCCACCCAACATACCAGCTTTCGCTAGTTACAAAGAACATGAAGCAACATGATTCCATTGATGGCCACTTACTGTGATACAGAGGGACTGGAGATTGATCAGGCTCCCCAGCAGCTAATCATTTTCTTCGAGATCTGAACCTGCATTCTACCAGTATCAAAGCTGAAGTTCTATTTCTTCCCACATTAAAGCAGCTGCTCAAAGGAAGGAAAAGGCGGGGGGCAGGAGACAAAAAACGCATTTCCAAATAGTGACATATTTAATAGAAATCACAAATGTAGGGCTGGAAAGGACCTCAAGAAGTCACTTAGTCCATCTCCCCATGCTGAGGCATGACCAAGTACACCAAGTTGCAGAGTGCAATAATCATGGCCCTACCAAATTCACAGCCCATTTTTGTAAATTTCACGGTCATTGCATTTTTAAAATCTTGAATTTCACGGTTTCAGATATTTACATCTTAAATTTCACAGTGTTGTAACAAAGAATGAATATGTGTTTTAAAACAGCGAAATATAAACCTATAAAGCCCATGACTATACTCCACTCCCCATGCCACTCCGCCCTCACTTCTGCGCTGCTGCTCGTGGTGGTGCTGCCTTCAGAGCTGGGCGCCTGGACAACAGCCGCCACTTTCCAGCCTCCCAGCTCTGAAGGCAGCAGAAGTAAGAGTTGCAATACCACGACCCTCCTACAATAGCCATGCGACCTCCTTTTGGGTTGGGACCCCCAGTTTGAGATACGCTGTTATAAGATAAAAGTACACACACACACACACACACACACTAGATTTCATGGGGCAGACCAGATTTCCTGGTCTGTGATGTGTTTTTCATGGCCGTGAATTTGGCAGCAACCTAGCAATAATACTCTAATAATACTCCAAACCCTATTCAAACAATGCTTATCACAGTGGGGGTTTTTTAACTAGGGCTCTGACTCTGCAAGTCCTCTGCATGTGGACCTCCCATGGAAGGAATTAGGAATTCCATGCAAAGCAGATTTAAGGATCAGGCATTATGCAGGCAGTAGAAGGAGACACAGACAGCACTAGAATCACCTATAACCTTCCTCAGGCCAGAAATGGTTGAAATATTGTCTGTGTGCCCTTATTCCAACATTGCATTTCCCTCTTGCTTGCCATTGGGAATAAGATTCCTGCCACAGACATCTGGTTTACTGGAATTTAACAGGAACCTGACAGCCCTAGAGGACAAACCCAGCCAGTTCTAACTCAGCCTTTCATAAACCACCTCGGGAGACAAAATTTGAAAGTTAGGGTGAAAATCTGGGCTCTGAAGGAGCAGATCTGTGAAGCGAGGGAGATCCCACAGGTTGTCCAGATAGAACTAGATCAGGTCTGCAAATCATACCTGATATGGCCACACTGGGACCAGTTATTATTGCCTTCATACTGTTTTTCTCTGTGGGTTTTTTTGTTTTTGTTTTTTGTTTTAAAGAAGGATCTTTTAAAAGCGTAGAGACAGGCTAATAGAAGATGCAAGATAAACCCAGGCTTCAGTGGATGGAAAAGATGTCAGTAAAGGCTACAGCCTTCCCCTCCAAATTGGTTGGCTCAAGGGACTGATAAAGCAATACAGAGCCAGTCATTCGAAAGTTCACATTCAGCCATGTTGGTATCCATCTGAGCCATTATTAGAATGGTCGGAAAATGGAATTTCTGCCCCATAGGAAATTTCAACACTGAATTTTTTTGCCCCTAACGGGGATGAAAAGTTAAAACTCTCAGTCATTTGAAGAATGGAAATTCTGAAATATTTTGATTCAGAAACATTAAAATGACCCCATTGAAATATTACTCTACACCAGGGCTCGGCAACCTTTCAGAAGTGGTGTGCCGAGTCTTCATTTATTCACTCTAATTTAAGGTTTCACGTGCCAGTAATACATTTTAACGTTTTTAGAAGGTCTCTTTCTATAAGTCTATAATATATAACTAAACTATTGTTGTATATAAAGTAAATAAGGTTTTTAAAATGTTTAAGAAGCTTCATTTAAAATTAAATTAAAATGCATAACCCCCAGGGCAGTGAGTGCCACTGAAAATCAGCTCGTGTGCCACCTTCGGCACGCCTGCCACAGGTTGCCTACCCCTGCTCTACACAAAACAGATCAGTTTGGATAATTAACTTCTATGCTATAGAAGGTTGTGCTTGCATTTTTCAGGACTTGTGCAGCACATAAATCAAACTATGGTGAATCTGGCCCATGATATACTGGATGGAGCTCAGATGGTGAAGCAGACTTTGATCCAAATATGCTCATGGGGGGAAAAAAATCACTAATCAGGTTATTCTACTTATAAATAACGGCAATATTTGGCACTTGTACATCCCTTTCTTTCTTCAAAAGTACTTTACACACTAATTCTCATAACACTTCTCCAAGCACATGAGCAAAACTATACTTATGAACCTGATAAAGAAAGGAATACAGAGATGTTAATAACATTTTCACAAGCAGACACTTGAAGTGTCTTAGGCTAGGCGCCTAAAAACTGAGGCATCTCAAATTCAGCTGCAGCTTTGTAAAATGTTGGTTTTGAAGTTACAGGATGAATCTGTGACAGAGCTGGGATTAGATCTCAGGGGTGGAGATTCCCAGTCCTGGGCTCATACCCCTAACGCACACCTCTTTGCTAGTGGGATATTTAACTGAAAATCCCTATCACCCCTGTTGCCATCTCTCGCAAGTTTATTGCAAGTATCACATGTGGTATTTTTCTTAAAGTCCTGTGTCCTGGAGTCACGTTGATTATGTGCAAATGTCAGGGCTTGTCTACACTTAAAAAGGGGTTGCCAGCATAGAGATATTGGTAGAGCTGTACTGGTCAATCTCACTAGCGAAGAAACAGCTAATACTTGCCAATGAGTTCTTTTGGTGGTGTGTCTTAAGTCAGTTCCCCAAATGGATCCAAAGGATTCATTTGCTGGTATAACTATTGACTCTAACGCTTTTGGCAGCATAGCTATGTCAGTTAGGCATGTGTTGGGTTTCCCTCCCCACCCCCCACACACATACACTTAAGTAAGTAAAACTGTCTAATGTACACCAGGCTTCAGGTTGTATTTCTTTAGATAAATGTCTAGCCCTAATCATGGAGAAAAACTGGAAAACTTGAATCATAATGACTGATGCACCAGAAGGCAAAAAGCAAGAACCCTAAAATAATTTTTTCAAATCTTGTGACTTTTTGTTAAGCCTATCATGATTATTCTGGGGTTTGACACTATTAAAAGAGAGATTCCGTACGTGCTCAAGTGGAAAAGGAGAACGCTATATGCAAACAAGTTTGAGTTTAGCTTTGGAACTATTTAATAATATATATTTCGGTCTTCAACTTTGTACTTTCCTCATTTTTTTTTAAACACTCCATTTTGCAGGAATTTTAGAAACCCAGGGCCTGATTCTCCATTTCCTTACACCTTGTCTAGTTATTTACACCAGCTCAAAGTGTTGACTTGGTAGCATTTCACACCCATTTTGCCTTTACTTCTCACTTTCAGTGACTCTGCAAGGTGTCGAACAATGAAGATTCAAGGACATGGCTAGGTTAGAACCTAGGCACGCGGAGGAAGTGGGGAGAGTACATAGCTATTATCCAACTCCTATACTTCTGCATGAGAATTAGAAACCACATCAAGAATACAGGAGATGGTCTGATCAAATCAGAAAAGACAGGTAACCATAAGGTTGACAAGGGAGCGGTTTCCTGGTCATCAAACTCCCAAACTGATCAAAGCTATCCCCCATCCTTCTTTTCCACTGCAGAGAACAAAACCTGCCCTAGCGATGCCAACCAGACAGTTTGTTTTTGTTGTGTATGTTGCTAAGTAACAGGGCTGTTTTTGCTTATTTGCCTCCCTTGGGCTATTTCACAACACTTTGTAATACACATTGCTCTTTTTGGTTGCACATCTGGTTTGGATTTTAGATTTCAGAACCCCCCTCTGCGAACTGAGATATTAGTTTTCATATCTATTATCTAGGCAATCTGCATCAAATATGACCCACCTCAGCATCAGCCATCCAAAGGAATTGCACCAGTGAAACATTTAACCCTCTCAAGCATTTATTACATTAAGCAGGAAAGCTCTTCTTCTATTGTTGCTGAATTTTGGAAGTAGAGAATGTGTAAAGCCTATATCTAGTTTACAGTAGGAAATGAGCGGCCCATATCACTAACTTCAAGAAATGGGTAATTTTTGTCCCAGACTTAAAGATGTTAAACTTGGTGGGAACCTGTTATGCTTCATAAATGCTAGCAAAGAAAGAGCAGTCTGATGTGTTAACTGACCATCTTCCCAGCAGATGTTAGGCAATTTATCTCAAGACTGCTGGGCTTTGTTTCCATGATAAGCAACTGCTTAAAGGAAAGCAAACTAGCACCACAGTCCTGTGTCACTGAAAATTGGTGCTGCAGGACACCAGGACTCCCCAAAACATATTTTGGAGCAGGTGTGGGGCCAGAGATAAACCCTAAGATCCCAGTGCAGCGGCTAGTCAATGCTGCAGCTCACAACACTCCTGAACTTTGTGCTAGGTCAGATCCAAAACTGAATTTTGCTGCTCAGGCCTCGTATCTGTTGCAATGTCATTGTGTTGCAAAAGTAAGTCATGAAAAGTTTGTCCCACAGCACAAACCTTTACCAGAAAGCATGAGATAGCAGATAACACATTACCATCAATCTAACAATTATCACCACTCCGCTGTTACTTGTTCATCAAATGATAATTACCAGATCCTCAGAAGAGACACTTTTTAATTTCCCACTTTTGGGGGCAGATTCTCTCTCTCTTTCTCTCTCTCTCACACACACACACCCCTTGGAGGTGGAGGGTGCAAGGAGCAAATTGTGGCAGACAACTGGCCCCAGCATAAGCTACCAGGGAGCACCTCAAACTTACATCACTGGTGGAAGGCCTCACATGGACCTTATGCCAGTGCAGAACTGGAAGGAAAAGAGCTTCAACCTGTCCCTGGAATGCCTTCATGCACCTCTAGCTCCCCTTACTCCATTGTAAGGGTGGCTAGTGCAGCACGCAGTGAAGTTGCCCCTGCCAGCTTTTTACTGATGGACAGTTCCTCAGCACATGAAGAATTCTTCCCTTCCCTTCTCCAGCTGCCTTAAGCCACTTGGTGGCTCTAGAGAGTCTGCAGCTGTAGATGAAGGCCATGACTACACTAGCAAACTTACAGAGGTAAGATCGCTCATGTAGCTGCGTTATGCCGACAAGAGAGAGCTCTCCCATTGATATAATAAAACCACCTAAAAGAGCGGCAATTGCTATGTCAGCGGGAGAGCGTCTCATGCCCACATGCTCATGAATGCTTATGCCGGTCAAACCTAAGTCACTCAGGGGTGTGTTTTCTTCACACTCCTGGGTGATATAAGTTTTGTTGGCACGAGTGGAAGTGTAGACGTGGCCTTAGTAACTTCCTATTAAGTCTCATTATTTAAGAGCTAGGGAAAGCCCATTCTAATCAAATATCAAGTCAAGCTGAACCTCAGCCTATATTCATTACCAACCCATTAAGGTTCAGAAAAGAAGACAGGGGCAGGTCCTTGGGGCAGGGATAAGGTCTTCTCCATGCTTTATATTAGCACTGACTACATGCTTAACATTTAAACAACAAATTGCGGACCTATTAACTATGGTTTGTAATCTGTCCTATAAATCAGCTTCTGTACCCAATGACTGGAAGATAGCTAATGTAACGCCAATATTTAAAAAGGGTCTAGAGGTGATCCCGGCAATTACAGACCGATAAGTTGAACGTCAGGACCGGGCAAATTAGTTGAAACAATAGTAAAGAATAAAATTGTCAGACACATAGAAGGACATAAATTGTTGAGCAAAAGTCAACATGGTTTCTGTAAAGGGAAATCATGTCTTACTAATTTATTAGAGTTCTTTGAAGGGGTCAACAAACATGTGGACAAGGGGGATCCAGTGGACATCGTGTACTTCGATTTCCAGAAAGCCTTTGACAAGGTCCCTCACCAAAGGCTCTTATGTAAATTAAGTTGTCATGGGATAAGAGGGAAGATCCTTTCATGGGTTGAGAACTGGTTAAAAGACAGGGAACAAAGGATAGGAATAAATGGATAATTTTTCAGAATGGAGAGGGGTAACTAGTGGTGTTCCCTAAGGGTCAATCCTAGGACCAATCCTATTCAACTTATTCATAAATGATCTGGAGAAAGGGGTAAACAGTGAGGTGGCAAAGTTTGCAGATGATACTAAACTGCTCAAGATAGTTAAGACCAAAGCAGACTGTGAAGAACTTCAAAAAGATCTCACAAAACTAAGTGGTTGGGCAACAAAATGGCAAATGAAATTTAATGTGGATAAATGTAAAGTAATGCACATTGGAAAAAATAACCCCATCTATACATACAATATGATGGGGGCTAATCTAGCTACAACTAATCAGGAAAGAGATCTTGGAGTCATCATGGATAGTTCTCTGAAGACGTTCACGCAGTGTGCAGCGGCAGTCAAAAAAGCCAACAGGATGTTAAGAATCATTTAAAAAGGGATAAGACAGAGAATATCTTATTGCCCTTATATAAATCCATGGTACGCCCACATCTTGAATACTGCGTACAGATGTGGTCTCCTCATCTCAAAAAAGATATACTGGCATTAGAAAAGGTTCAGAGAAGGGCAATTAAAATGATTAGGGGTTTGGAATGGGTCCCATATGAGGAGAGATTAAAGAGGCTAGGACTTTTTAGCTTGGAAATGAGGAGACTAAGGGGGGATATGATAGAGGTATATAAAATCATGAGTGGTGTGGAGAAAGTGAATAAGGAAAAGTTATTTACTTGTTCCCATAATATAAGAACTAGGGCCCACCAAATGAAATTAATGGGCAGCAGGTTTAAAACAAATAAAAGGAAGTTCTTCTTCATACAGTGCACAGTCAACCTGTGGAACTCCTTGCCTGAGGAGGTTGTGAAGGCTAGGACTATAACAGGGTTTAAAAGAGAACTGGATACATTCATGGAGGTTAAGTCCATTAATGGCTATTAGCCAGGATGGGTAAGGAATAGTGTCCCTAGCCTCTGTTTGTCAGAGGGTGGAGATGGATGGCAGGAGAGAGATCACTTGATCATTACCTGTTAGGTTCAATCCCTCTGGGACACCTGGCATTGGCCACAGTTGGCAGACAGTATACTGGGCTGGATGGACCTTTGGTCTGACCCAGTATGGCCGTTCTTATGTTCTTAGTATTTTAAAGCCCAGCCCCCTACTTCCCTGCATATCCAGCTCCAGCCCCCTCTCCCAGCAACCCATTAATCAATTCCTAACCCTCTCTCTGCGACTGCCTCACAGGGCCATCACCCACTTCTGGCTACAAATACTTTAGGAGGATTCCATTGTGGGTCCAATAGGTTGAGCAGCTGCTCTACAAGGACTGGACAATTCACTCTGCCAGTCTTTCAAAAGTGTTACAAAACTCACCATCCCCATCACTACATAGTGGGGCATTGCAGCAGCTTTGCCTCAGTTTCCCCTGGTTTTCCACAACTCCACTCAGCTGTCAATGCCTTCCGGGCTACTTCAGTTACTTAGCGCTCTGGCTAAGTCACATTTAGTCCCGCCTTTTCCAGGGTACCAACATCCACAGGCCTTACACTTTTGCCTGTAACTAGTATTTCCTCTCCCATATCAGAACATACCACACTTTTCTTCCCCTGGACTCTGCAGCTCTCTCACTAGGGTCTTTGAAAAGCCCTCTGCACTCCCTACCTTAGTAGTTCCAAAGGTCCACAGTAATTCCAGGCATACACTGGCCCACTCACTGGCCTCTGGCCCTACGCTCACTCGGGCTTCTTTCCTGGTCCTTGCCAAAAGAGACCTAATACCTGTTTTCTGTACCTGTTTTCTGTCAGGTCTTCCAGTGGAGAGACTCCCTGCTGTCCCTTGGGTCTCTTCCTCAGCCAGTCCTTGACAAACAGGTCTAGTCTTCAGGAAAGAGCAGTCAATCCAGTTAGCCCCTTCCCCAGTTCCCTTCCTCCCCATCTGCTGGATTTTCTTCCTTTTAAGTTCCACACCTTGCCCAGGTGTGGTGGGACAGGGCTAACTGAAAGGGCTGGCCAGCCCCAGGCCTTAAAGGGGCAGGTTGCCCCGTCACACAATTCTAACATGCAATTCTATGGTAACTCTTACCAGAAAGACTGGAAGTGCAGGAAATGTGAAGAGAGCTAGGTCCAGTGATCAGCAAAGAGCCAGCCAGATGGAAAAGGCAGATTCAGGATCTGACTGGTGATAGGGAGCTTACAGACACGTGTGGTTCAGAAAGAAAGATGTAGGCCTGCTGTGGGGGAGCTGTGACCTCTCAAGTTGTGCTAAAGTAGCCCCAACGTCATTTCATTTAAGCACATGAGTTCTAAATTCTCAACCAGTCCTTCAAACTCTTTTGAGTTTCGCCCATCACTTGTTCTGTATAGACCTGCACAACGCAGTAGGCTAGGAATTAGCCAGCTCACAAATTCAGGTTGATCAGGTCATTTTCAAATGAAACTTTTAGTGCGTCAGTGATCCAGCACCCAATCCAAGCTGGTTGCGATGCCCAGAAACATGGCAGCCGGGGCAAGTTTACAGTCATTATTCCATGGGCTGCAATGCACAGATCAGATTACCCTTAAACATTTCATAGCAAAACTAGGAACTTGTGTGTAATTCAGTTGGACCAGAGAAAATATAGATGTGAAATTTCTCCTACCAACACAAACCCTGACAGCATTAGAAAGAATTCTACAGCCATGTGGCCAGCTGTGGTGACATTAAGTGGCACAGAAAGGAATATTTCTTCACAGTGTTGAGTACTAAAGTGGGAAATCAGAAGACCGAGATTGAGGCTCTTGAGTGTTCCCCTGTACAACAGAGAAGGAAGAGGAAGCAAAAACACTGGTGTCAAGAGGGGAGTCAAAAGAATAGGTAGGGGTGTTCAGTGATTGAAGCACCAGAATCAGTAAATGACTCCGTACCCATCTGTAAAATGGGTATAATCATGCTTAGCTACCACAGAGAGGAGATGAGTGCCCAAATGTAAAGGCACTATTTAAAAAGTCTTACAGGCAGGGAAGGTGAACCAGGAGACCAGCTGCCTCTTGCTACCATTGAAGATACATACCAGAGAAGCCAGCCATTGATTTTAAACATAAAGCATGAAGAACCTTAAGGAGGAGCACATGGAGTAAAAGAACCAGAGTTGAAAAGGAATCAGAAGTAGTCTAAAATATCAAATATTTAACTGCGAGGAGGGTCAATCATTGGAACAAGCTTCCAAAGGAAGTGGTGGATTCTCTTTCTTGAAAACTTCAAAATAAAACTGGATGCCTTTCTGGAAGACATGCTTTAGTCAAACAGAAGCTATTGGGCTCAATAGAGGAGTAACTGGGTGAAATGTTATGACTTGTATTATACAGGAGGTCAGACTGGCTGATCTAATAGATCCCCCTCCTGGCTTTAAAAATCTATGAATCTATGAACTGGCTTCTGGCAGTTTGTGGCATAGAACGTCCAGATCCCAGCTGTGGTGCCCTCTCAAAATATATTTGTAGGATTTTTCTATTTTATTAGTGCCTGAAAACCAAATTAAACCATTCTCTAACTTCAACTACTATGATTACCACAACTGGGATCTTATCAAGCCATTTGAAATAACTGTAACAACTTTGAAGTTAAGTATCACAGGGGTAGCCGTGTTAGTCTGGATCTGTAAAAAGCAACAAAGAGTCTTGTGGCACCTTATAGACTAACAGACGTATTGGAGCATAAATGTGAATACCCACTTCGTCAGATGCATCAGTTAAGCACAACAACAATAATCTAAGATGTCCAGTACATGCTTTCTCTCGGTCTTGAGTTGCTCACCAAAAAATATAGGGGCCATGTAACCGCCACCATAGACTCAACTCAGAACCTACCAGAAACTGAACCAAGACCCAAGAAGTTGGGTAAAGTAGGAGAAAATTCTAATCTGGATCCAGACTTTCCAACTCAGAATCATCTCCAGTTAGAAGCATGCTGGACAATACAGTGCAGGAAATAATCCTGCACTGAGAGGGAGATGCGCTCGATGGACTGATCTTCAGTCTCTCTCTGGCTTCTTTGATTGTCATCTGTTTGGTGAAACTAGCAGATAGAAATATGTCTCCAGTTTTGCTCTGTGGGCAGAAGGTATTTCACAGTTCTACTGCCTTGGGTAGTGTAAAATCTAACAATGCTTCGAGCCTGGGAAAAAGAGAATGGAGAACACATTTCATTAAAGTATAAAACTTATGTTCTTGCACCAACTGTGCATGAAAAGATCCGAGCTCTGCTTCATCTATTTGTGAGTTTATTTACAAGTTAAGAAGGGCAATACTATTCAGGAGTTGGTATGCACATCTTGCCAGGTGGCAGTATGAGCATCTTTACAGGGATAGTTGCTCAATGTCAGCAGACAGCTAAATACCAGTTTTTAGCTTCCTATCCAGGCATATTTGTCTGTTAATATTTATGTAGCAAATAGATGACCTGATCCTCTTCCCACTGAAGTCTCTGCCAGAACTTCCATTGTCTTCACTGAGAACAGGATCAGAGCTATAGCTGGCTCTGTTCAAGTCACGTTCATGAGTCTGGAGTTGGCCTGATCCTGCTAACTGCAATTGAACATATAATTCTAATTCTTTCCAGTTGCTTTCCCTTGGATCCTGTATTCAGAGATGAGCGTCCTCATGAAGGTGTAATGGGAGTGCTGGGTAGCCATTAAAAAGGAAATTGTTAAAAAAAAGTCTGGAGCTCAACCCCATTCTCTGTCATAGCCAGATTGCCCTCTCCTATTAGGGGAAAAAATGGAAGGTGCTAAGGTGGAGGGGCTTCGGAGGCTGCAGATTTTGGAGGCAACGCCGCCTCTCAATCTTGCAGATTTTATATATCCCCAGGGATGAGAACCCTGTTCTGCAGTGAGCCAGGAGCTGTACTTCGGGGAGGGCTCCCCAGTCTGCTGGCCTCTTTTCTGGTAGGTCTGCTAATGCAGCTCAGTAGCAGACCTAGAGGGGATTCAGTGGGAGACTATCCAGCTCCCAGCATAACTGTGGAAATCCAGGTGAAGAGAAGAGAGCGATGCCTCTCTCCAAAACACGTCTTGCTCCACCTTCTCCCACCCACAGCCAGTTGCTCCAGAAATCTGCAGTGCTCTTGTGGAGGACCATCCACGGGGGGCTGAGTGGGTCAACGATGCAGAAACAGCGACACGCCTCCCCTTTTTGTGCAAGGTGCTCCAGGAGAAAAAAATAGGTCATTTGTATTCCAGGGGCACCCACAGGCCCCAACAGAGATCAGAGCTGCTAGGAGCTATACAAACAGATAGGAAGAGAGAATCCCTACTCCAAAAAGCCTCATATACTGTCTAATGAAAGACTCAAAGTAAAACACAGTCCTGGGTTTCTTCTCCCTCTCCTCTCATGGTCTCTTGGATGCTTTGGGGAGGGGAAAGACAAAAACAAAGTCTTCGGAATATTGAGCCAAATCTTTCTCTCACCGCCAGCATGGTAAATTCAGAATAACCCAGCGGTTAGCACCGCCAGTTCCAGGCTCTCTCCCGTTCTTTCCTTCTGTTGTGGTCGGGCCTTTCCATCTATGCTCCTGCCCATAGTCTATCACCCGTTCCTTCTTGGAATGTTCTCAACAACCTCCCTCCACCCAAAGAGAGGCCCTGCCCAGAATGCTATCCTCCTGATGGAGTGATCTCATTGTGACCTTTCAGTTAAGCACCAGCACTTCTTCACTTCTCCTGTTTACAAAGGCCCTTGGTGCAATCGGTTATTTTAAACTTCTTATTCAGGCCATGCTTAACAAGTTATTACCTATTTTTGTCAGTTGCCAGTGTGCTCAGCACAAGACAGGCGATTAAGTGAAGGGAGTGGTTTGGTTTCATGGATGAAAGACAGGTGAGCAGGACAGCTGGATAGATTTAGACAGACTGCAGGGGAGTTGTGTGGGTATCAGGAAGACTGCAGAAGAGGTTGCAGTAATCTAGGGAGAGGATTATGTTGCGCCCCAAGACACGTAGATACAGAAAACACAAACATATGGAACACAGGCTTAAATCTGGAGTTATAGATAACAAATTCTAGATGGACTTAACAGAAGTCTCAAATACTCTCCCCAGAGGCATAGCTGAGACTCATGCAACAAGATGTGCTATTTAGAACACATTGTACGCCAACCACTCTGGCTAAAGTAGGGATCAGAGCCAACACTACGTGCCGGAGCTGCGGAGTGCTGAATGTTCATTTAAGACACATGTTTATGGAATGCATACATGTTAGGGTGAAGTGCTTCTCAGAGCTAGTACGACCTTGGATACCAATATCCTCTTTGATCCGAGGATTTCACTATTAGGAAACGTAAGTATTGCGAAAGTACTAGAATTAGGGCAAGAGTGCAGCTGGTCCACATGTTGTTGTTCCCAGTGCAAAATTCTGTACTGTGCTGTTCCAGCCCAAACTCAAAAAGTCTGAAGACTTAGATAATTTGTTTTTTTTAAATCCACGAGTGCTCGTGTGTCCCCTTCCATCCTGCTGTTCGCCCAGTCTGAGCTGGCATTAGAAAGTCCCTCAAGATTCCCTTAGGAATACTGCTTGTAGCAACCTGCAGTGCCCCTCTGGCCCATGGTTTCCCTGGAGAAGCCAAGCTGACTGCAGCTGCCAAAAAAGCCACCAAGAAAGATGTCAAAGCCCTCTTTCTTCCAACGAAGATATTTTCCCCATCAGCCTAGGCCTACAAGGTCCCAGTAGGTCAGCATGGAACTTCATTCAGTAAGAGCCTGGCAATGGGTTAGTCATTTTTTTAAACTTCATTTTCAACCCCTGGTTTATTGGACCTTGACTTGTCAAGCAAGGATCTCACATAGCTTTTCCAGGTAGGAGGAAAGGCAGTTTGGGGAGACAAACCATTTGCATTGCTGACCTTCATGTCTGGCTCCTATACAGGTTTGATTTGTATTAATGGCTGTACACGTACGTTCAGGGAAAAACCACATCGTTCAGGCCAATTGTATGGGACCTGAGTACAAAGAGAAGCCCGACATAGTGTTTTAGGTTCTGACATCCAGCAAGCCCAGGGGTTTGAAAAGAGAGCCAAGTCAATTCCCTCGCTTGGCTGTATGAACCAAAACACAAGCCCAGCCACTGGAAGTGATTATATGCACTTGAAAAGAAAATATATAAAATGATACATTCGGTTCTTGTAACCTCCAAGAATTGACGCCAGAATATTCTCACTGGCTTGGGCCTTCCTTGGCTCAGACTCCTTAATGAGCACAGAGCAGAGCCAGGGCCCATGCTTAAGTTTTCACGAGATTAACCCCTCTGCAGAGGTCGTAGTGCCCACTTCCATATGACTCTAAGACCTATGTTCCCCTGCCAGCCCTCAGGGATACTATGTTCTAGCAGATTGCTATCTGAATACACGATTTAAAGCCCTTAAAGCTGGTGTAGAAGACGCTATAGCTGTTCATGGAAGAAAGTAGTGAATTGGATTTAAGATTAGGAATCTCGGAGAGGTGCATAAAAGAGACTCTTGTACACACTGATGCCAATTCTGATATTTCTTGGGGGAGGGAGGCAAATTCTGGTCCCCAGCCTCCCCAGGCTTGGCCAGGGAGTCTCCCCTTTCTCTAGCCCACACAGTACTGGAACTGGTGCGGCCAGGAGTCTAGTACTTGGCAGACTACCCTGCACTCCACCATCCAGGAACAGATTCCCAGTATGCCAGTTCACAACACCATCTGGCCCAGCCACCCCTCCATCTAGATGGAGGGTCAATTTTTAGTAGCGCTGCAACCACACAGCAAGGCTCTGAACTGCTCCAGCAACAGAGGTACTAATTTAGTATGGGGCCACTGCTTAAAAATGGTTTTGCCATGGGCCTCGCACCCCAGCTCTGTGGCCTATGGAACTTTGAGCAAGTGGAAGAGCTTTGGGGAGGGGGCATTTCCCGCCCCCCACCCCAGCTCCCCTTACCCGTCACCATTGCTTCTAAAATTGCATGTGCTACACAGACAAGCAAAAAAGGCCAGGATTTGTGTGTGATCCCCAGACAAAGAGCGTTTTCCCTAAAATGTGGGCCTCCAGCTCTTTAAAGACAAATTGAGATCCTCTGCTAGGCATCTGTTTACTTAATTACGCTTCGTTAGGAAGTGACCACAGCTTACCATTATATCACCTTCATAATCAACAAGAAAATAAATGGCTTGGAGGAATAGTGGATGTTCATAAAGTACTTTTCAGTGCAAATATTTGATCCTTTTTGCAGTGTCTTGCTATTCCCCAGGGATCAGGAAGATGTATTTTATCCAATTCGTTGCATTTTAGATGATTGAAATGCAGAGTCACATAAAATCCCGTTAGGAGGTGCTGCAATATTGGCATTATTATTTTGCTAAATTTTAGGACAGTAATGGGGATTTTTTTGAAATCATAGCTGACAATGTGCTTACCTTTTTTACACAGGTATTTTGGAGGATTTTTTTTTAAACCACTTGTGTAAAACACCCAAATGGAGTGTCCACTTCCAAACCAAATGGATTTGATTCAATAATCCAGGTGCAGTTGACAGAAAACTAAGTCATCACAGATCCAAGCTATGTACCACTCCAACTGTGGAATCAACAATGATTATTAAAAGTGAAATTTTCATAACTGATTTACCTTTTTTTTTTTTAAACCATCTGTACTTTTTAAGTTTTGTATTTCACTCAGCATGGACAGCAGGTGAAATGAGACTAGTCACTTTCGCGTTCTGTCCAGAGACCTTTTAATCTATATCCTAATGTGGCGACAAAATGCAAAAGTGAATGCAGGACTAAAATATGCAATTTTTTTTTAAAAACTTCATGATGACATGGTTACAGTATTCATATGTAAATTTTTATTTTGGGGAAAACCTGAATGTTGGCTATTAAATTACTGATGATGACCCCTTGAGCATTTTGAGAATTCTATTTTTCGGATGTAGGCCTGCCTAGAGTGCCCAAGGTGTCCTGAAAAGATGGCAAATGGCTCAGGCCAGATGAGCAGCTGCTGTAAATCAGCAGAGTTCCATAGATTTATGCCAGTGGATGTGACCCAGAATTTTTCCTTGTTTTGCTGTTTTTCCTGCATTAATACAGTAGTTCGTGCCTACAAATCCCAACTGAGATTGGGCCCCGCTGTGCCAGATGCTGTACACGCACATAGCAAGGAACAGCCACTGTCCTGAAGAGCATTCATTCTAAGTAGACAAGACAGACAAAGGAAGGGGAGAAACAAAGTATAACCATCCTCCCCCATCCCCATTTCACAGATGTGGAATATAAGGGAGAGAGAGATTAAGGGCCTTGCTTTCAAAGAGCCTCAGCACTTGAAGACACAGGTGAAAATATCCTTGCAGTGAGAGGGGGCTGAGCCTGCCCCACACTTACCCCATGACAGCAGCTCCTGTCCCCAGGGGCTGGGTCGGTCTCCCCACTCACAGATCTGGAGGAGCCTGCCACGCCGTCACTAGATGCACAGGTAGGGCCCACCCCCCACAGCACCCTGCCCCCTTCCTGACCTGGGTGCCAGCAGACACAAGGTCTCAGGATCTCCCCACTTTCCTAGGGCTCTCCTTTCCCCACCTGCCATCACTTCAGGAACCACCACCACTCCCGGAATCTACATCCCCTCCCACACAATCTCCACTGTTCCCCCAGGACTCTCGCCCCGTCACACTGAACCTCATCTTCTACTCTGTGCTCTGCGCCAGCTCCATCACATGCTCCTCTCAGGAAGCCTCTTGATAGGTCCTTCCTGATGACCTGCTGGAGTTCCTGAACACCATAGCTCGTCTTCTCCTGTGGCCAGCTCCAGACATGGTTCCCCAGCCTCCCTGCCCAGCGGAGCCTCCTGCAACTGCACTTTTCAAACTTCAGCCTTCCCAGGAAGCACCACTGAGTGCCTCCTGCTGGAACTGAGGAATCTAGCTCCACCTGACCTATCCCCTTCCTGATCTTGGTAACTTGGACACAGGGCTTCACTTGCCAAACTAGGCATGTGTGCAGGAAGTGCAGTGGCTCAGAAAACAGCAAGCAGAGATAGATTTGGGGGGTCTGAGCCCCCTTTAGCCCTAACCACTTATATCTTCAGATCCCACTGATGTCAACTGGAATTAGTTGAAAATACATCTGAAAATCAGGCCCCAAGTGACTTGCCCAGGATCACACAGGAAATTTGTGGCAGAGACAAGAATTGAACCCGATCTCCTAAATCTCAGTTGAGTGTGGTTTCGCTCTTCAGTTCTAGATATGCTAATTTTGTTGTGTATGTTGCTCACATCCACCCAATCACTAGCTGTTGCACTGCCTCGCAGAGAACTGTATAATCCCTTGGCTACTAAATCGTTCATGCCCAAAGACAGATGTCACTGTTCAAATGTGGACACACTTTCTTACTTCCCATTACAGCTGTGCAGGAACTGGAATTTTCCATTTTGTGAGAAATGCTGCAGTGTCTAAATGTTTTTTGTTCTGAACTGAAACAAAATCAAAAACTTTGAAATTTTCCAATGAAAGGAAATTCCCCTCACCCCCCAAAAAACATTTGGGGGTGGGGGGAAATGAATTGAAATGTTTTGTTTCATTTTAAACTTTTACATTTTTATACTAAATTTTTTTTTTAAAAGTCTGTTCGAAACAAAAAATATCAGAATGTTCCTTTCTGAACATGTCAAAACAGAACGTTTGGACCTAAAACACTTTTAAAAAATTCTAAAAGAGATATTGTTGTAATCTGCAGGCGCCCACAGAAAGGTTCAGTTTTGACGAAATGGCATTCTCTGATGGAAAATCATTCCCTTGGAAAATTTTAAACCAGCTCTAGTTCCCACGTCCCCAGTCCGGCTCTGCCTCGAAGGGCTCGTTTACACGATGCAGCTTTTAGCGACAAGGCTGTGTCGACAGCCTTGTCGCTAAAAGTCAGCGTGTGTAAACACTCTTTTTCGGTACTTTGTCAGCACTTTTGCCGACAAAATACTTCCAGCCCTGCGCGCGGCATTAGCTTTGTCGGCAGGAGAGCGCTCCTGCTGCCAAAGCCACGTTCACACTGCCACTTGCATCGGCCAAACTTTTGTCTTTTGCGGGGGGGCTTTTTTAAGTACCCGTGAAAGACAAAAGTTTTGTCGACAACTTTGCAGTGTAGACAAGCCCTAAGAGCCGTACCTGGACCATGCACACATTCTGTTATGCCAAGATTAGAGGAGATGCACTGAGTTTCACCTTTCACTCTGAATTTCCTTATTTTACTGGTCTGTGTCAGAATCCTAATGGTTTGGTTTAAAAAAAAAAAAAAACCTCTCTGTTTTAGTGAGTCATTTGATCTGTGAGAATATTTGCCTACAGTTTGTAAACAGTGGAGCCTGGTTTGTACTTAAGAGCTAGTAGACACTTTATCAGAAGATACAGGTAAGCATGTGAGTGAGAGAGAAACTGTAAAACCAATAGCTGGAGGTGTAAGAGTAGGAACAGAATAGACTTGGGAACCACAGCACTTTCAGGTGCCCCACCTCACTCTCAAACCAGAGTGATTTCTAAACTATAGCCCAGGGTGAGCGACTCTCTCTTCTAGGTCTGAGTGAGCAGCAAACCATTATGGTGTCAGATATACTTCTCACTCTTACACACTTCACATTTAATGACGGAAAATTCTTGATGGGGCTGAATCTCCCATCCTAACTCATTCACTTCTGCAAGAAGCCCCATTGAAATCAGCAGGACTACTGGGCAAGTAAGGTGCTGCTCAGTACAAGTGTAGATGGCACAAACTAGCCCACATCTGGGTTCAGATACACACTGAAAACTTTAAAAACATATCTAAAGCATCGGATCCCTGTTTTGAATCCATCTAATTGGGCTGGAAATCATGCCAGAACTGGCTTTGTGTGATTGCCGGTACTTTCACTGAAACGCTTCAGCAGGACAACTGCAAATACATCCTCTCTTGTGATAGTTCAGCATTTCTGGTTCTGGCTAAAAACTGGAAGCGAAAAGCAGCTTCCTCTGAACACTGCAGAAAAAAACATGCAGTCTGGGTTCCGCTCTAGAGAAACTGAAGGGAGAAGTGGGCAATTAAAAAGAGATTTGTTCCAAAGCAGTTTGTTCACCCCTAATTTGGAGGAAGAGTTGCCTAGTGGTTAAAGCACAGAGCTGAAAATCAGGAGATCTGTATTCTAATCCCTTCTCTAACAACAATCCACGGAGACACTAATCTGTGCCTCAGTTTCCCCATCCATCAAATTAATATAATGCCCTTCTGTGATGGGATGTTCATCTCTCACTAGCCTGGAAAGGGTTAATAAGATTCAGAAGGGACCAATTAACCTGTTAGGTCACACCTGAGGGAGGATTAGTCTTTATAAGCAATCCCTGATTGAGGATGGAGCCTGGCTAAGTGGGAGGAGGCAGGACTGGTATAAGGCCAAGCAGTGAGGGCAGAAAGAGGTTGCATTGTGGAAACCTGCAGTCCCTCTCTGGGCTTAGAGGGTATGTCTACGCTGCAATTAAAAGCTCACGGCTGGCCCATGCCAGAGGACTGGGCTCATGTGGCTCAGGTTAAGAGTCTCTTTAATTGCAGTATAGAAATTCCAGCTCAGGGTGGAACCTGAGCTCTAGGACCCTGTGAGGTTCCTTAGCCTGAGCGCTGAGAGTCCCTCAGCTGGCATGGGCCAGCCATGGGAGTCTAATTGTAGTGTAGACATACCCTTCTACTACCTCTACATCTCACTGCTGTACACTACCATCACTGGGGGCAACCTATCCTCTCAGATATGTAGTGTCACAGTCCAAGCAACTGCACCTGTATTTCCCTCAATGGTTCAGCAAGGGCACCCACTCTTGGCTTTCAGCTTCCCAGCTGTTGTCTCTCTTGGGTGAGACCCGTCTCTCCCCCTTCTGAGCAGGGTATTCTCGAGTTGGACAGTTCTCTTGCCTTCATTGCGTCATTCCCCAGCAGAGAGTTCGCCTAGGGCACCTGCTTGCTTTCTCTTCGGACAGATAACAGAGCAATTGCTACAGATATAAAGTTACCACACCGTTCTTTCTAAGCAAGTCAACTTTATTCTTAAGGTTTAAAGCACTATAAAGAAAACCGATGAAAGAACAGAGTTCATCCCAACTCTCATATGGGCTCTGGCAGGTGTAATATCCCCTCCTCCATCCCCCCCGCCCCGGAGTATCATTGTGGTTCATCACAGCTTCAACACTGCACAAGCACAGTCATAAGATGCTCAGATCCTTTTGTATACAGTTCAGGGAACTCTGAACCGGAGTTTCCAGAAGCAGGTAGTTAGTATACAAAGGGTCTCTCTCCCCAGGGCATATTTTCAAAAGGTTGGCCTTGTCGGGGGAAAATTTGCATTCCCCTCACCTCAAGGTATTTCCTAAGGAAATCCACTTCACATCTATTGTTCTAAAAAGACCTTGGAACTTCCTCATACCTTCCAGAGACTGTATTAATCTTGTCTTTCTGCTAAAGAAGTTCCACACAACGTTTGCATTTGTAATGTAATGAACTCCAAACGGTATGACCCCTAATTCAATAAGGTTTAACGTCATTCAATAAAGTTAATCTTAAAACCATAAGGTTTGTTCAGGATATTATTGTCAATCCCTCACAAATACACGCAATCTAACGTACGTCAATGGGGACACTTGGCTGTAGCAAAGAAGAATTTGGAACACCATTTGCAAAACTCGCAGCAAAAATCTCTAGTCAAATACATTACTAATATTACTTTTGTCTCAGTACTACTACTGCTCAGTCTATTCTTAATCCTATTAAAAATGCTGCCAGTGACATCGACACCTGAGCAATGCTCCTCCTCTTTAGTCTGCCAACTTGTTTAGACCATCTGATCCACTAACATTTAGCTGATTGGGAATGGGCAGGATAACATCAGTATGCAGGGCCTGAGTCTTATTTTAGACCGCTATAGCCCCACTCACTCCAGTGGAGTTACTCCTGAATTCTTTTGGTGTACATGGGACTAACTCACCATTACCTTGCACCCTGCAGAGCCATTTACACCGGTGTAAAGTGCAGTTAAAACATAAGCATTCTTAGCCCAGGTCTACACTAGCGACGGGGTCGACCTAAGATACGCAACTTCAGCTACGTGACTAGCATAGCTGAAGTCGGCGTATCTTAGGTCGACTTACCTGGCCATGAGGACAGCGGCGAGTCGACCACTGCCGCTCCCCCGTCGACTCTGCTTCCGCTCTCGCGAGCTGGAGTTCCGGAGTCGACGGGGAGTGTGATCGGGGATCGATTTTATCGCGTCTACACTAGACGCGATAAATCGACCCCCAATAGATCGATCACTACCCGCCGATCCGGCGGGTAGTGAAGACCTGCCCTTAGATTGTAACCTTTTCAGGGCAAGGGCTAGTCTTTGTATTTTATGTTCGTACATTGCCTTGCACAATCGGCCTGGGGTCTTCTGGCATAACCGCAATACAGATAAAAAAATCATAAGGCTTCTGATTTGGTAGCATTTTATGCCCAATTTGCAGAGGTGCACATGACCATGCAAGGTGTACAGCAGTGGAGAATTAGGCCTATTCTGTATAAATACACCGAGAGATTCTCCAAAGACCTATTTCTAGCATCCAAAAAATTTTCACTTCAGCAAAGAGGTACAGGAGTTCTACAAGCTTTATACCTTGGATATGGCAACTCATTTGTGATTACTTGAAGACTTCATACAAAATCTAATTTAGATGAAAAGTGGTTTAGTGAGTGTGCTTTGCCTGCCTAAACAGAAATATTATAGCAGCCACTTAAAAGGTAATTGATAAATGCATAAAATTACTACCATTCAAACTGCAAATCAGTTAGCAAAATCCAATGAAAGTTTAAACATTTTATTGCATTAAAGATATAAATGCATAAATTTACAGGGAATAGCAACCAGACATTTGGCAGTCTTCCATTGTATTTACTTAAAGGTGATAATGCCTTTAAAAAGCACTTGAAGCAGAATCTGCATTGAGCTCCACTAAAGCTGCACACATTTATTAGCACAAGCTTTTAGACTGTCTCTACCCTGGAGCAAAGCCTTTTTAATTTCTGGAAGTTAAAAAAAGACAGTAATAATACATCATTTTCAGACATCAGAGAGAGGTTGATGGGATAGCTATATTAAAATATGGTATTGCTGCACTACAAGGGTGGTTATACAGCTACTACTCCAGAAATTTTAGGCCTTTAGCTCTTTAAGTGATTAAAACTGGCTGAAAACTTTTGGAATTTCTACAATATTTTCATCAAAATGTCAATGAAAAACTAAAGGTTGATGATCAGTTGGCAAGAGCAAACGGGACAACCGCCCAGTTTTACCAAAAAAGTTGGGACATCCAGGATAGGGCTCAAAAAGGGGACTGTTCCACCCAAAACAGGACGTATGGTCACCTTCAGACTAATGAACTAGGGGACCTGACCTCTCTCACACCTTAAAAGGGTCTATTTTTTCAGAAAGTGGGGAGAACCTGCCCTCTGAAAAAGTGGCAGATGACCAATCACAGCACAACCAGTGGTACAGCCATCATGTTAGTATAAACCTTCATCCCATCATTTTCAATCACAACGCAATCAAAAACATCATTTGAGACTAGAAAGAGCTAAAAATCAGTTAAACATGTTTGTGTGAACAGTTCACCCACTTCCACTGACACGCAAGTTGAGTCCCCTAATTAATAATACATAGCTTTGACACACAAAGGGTAGGATCATCATTCCCATTTCTCAGATATAGAAACTGAGGCACAGAGGGAGGAAGGGACTTCACCCAGCAGGCCAGTGGCACAGCTAGTAACAGAACCCAGATCTCCTGAGTCCCACCATGGTGTGTATTGTAGATGTAGGAACAGAGTCCCTGTGAAGAAAGGAAACTGGCAGTTTGCTTGCAGTGGTTTGTTTCTAACAGAACTGCGCATAAAAAGTTCAGTGGAAGAAGTCTGCAGATCTTCCACCTGCTCTTCTCTTTGGGTCCAATTCCCCAGTGCATTGCACCTTGTCTAGTCATTAGCACTCATGCAAGGTGGGCATCTAACATGACCATTCTGGTCTGGTTGCATTTTGCACCCACTTTACCTGGGGCTACATAGCTGCACCAGGTGCAAGGCAGAGAATTTAGTCATTTGTGCTTTTCAGAGTTACTTACAGAGTAGATGCTTTTGCCTTGGCTGATACAGATTTTGAACGGGTGAACTGAAGTCAGCTGCTAAAGGAAAAATTCACTTTATTGTTTATCTGGCCAGAATTTTCTCTGGGTTACATCAGTGCAAGCCCAAGTCAAATGCGGGCAAACTTTGGTCTCTTGTGTAATTCCACAAATAGATTTTCCTATTCCACTACCTCTCACAGCGTTCTGTAACCGTTACTAAATCTGGAATGTTTTTGCACTGTTCTAGTAGAAGAATGAGTTTATAATAACTAACTATATTAATAATAAAGAAATAATCATTTGTTTTCTGTGTTTTTAGCCCACCTGTTCAGATCAAGTGTGTGTGTGTGTGTGTGTGTGTGTGTGTGTTGGATAAGCAAGAGGACAAGCAGAGGTGTTGATTGTTATTTTAGTCCAGTAATCAGTTAATAAGGTGGTTAGAGAAGTTAGTTGTAGAAGAGAGGTTCTGTGATGTCCTCAGGTTACTGAAGTCATTGTCTGGGGAACACTACAGCAGCGGTTAGTAGCAATCTGGTGGCATTAAACAAACCCCCTTGAGGCTTCTGTCTGTCAGCTAGCTGATAGGAGGGAGCAGACATCAGGCCTGAGCTGGCAAAATGAAAACAAGGGAACAGGTAAGAGTTCCCACCTATAGGCCCTTTCTAATAGAAGTGCATAGGGTCCCCTTGCAGCATTTCACCAGCGTTCACTTTGGTGAGACAAGGCTTTGCTCAATGTTCACTTTTGGTGGAGGAAAAACATACCCCCCCCACAACTAAACTTAAATAGCTACGCTGCGGGGCGGGCAGCTATGATCAGAACTGGCTTCCTCCCAGCTCTCTTACGGCTACTGTAGCCTCTTCTGGGCTTGCATTAACCCTTTAGGCCACAGTGCAGGGCTGAGGGGTCTGTGTAGTCACAGACCTCTCTTCCTTCTCAGTTCCTAAGCCCCCTCCCTGGCATGTGGATAGAGCATCCCATAAAGCTAAGCTCAGAGATAAGTGGGAAACACCATTTTCCCTGTAAGAGGTCCTTAAAACCTCCCTCATCCTCTTCATTGTCCTAGGGCCAGAGCCCTCTGCAGACACGGGTGAAGAAGGGGCAGGATTTATCCCTGTGAACCCATCAACAATTTTCATTTCCTAGCAGAAGGGAACAGCTATTTCATCCATTCCTCTCACTACAACGCCGAGTAGTCTGAATCCAGACTGGTGTGGTAACAACTAAAAAGCCATTAACCATCTGACCATGGCTAGACGGCCTTTGGTGCACCCTATCCATTTCCTAGCAGAGAGGTCCACACCACAAAAACCACTCTCGTAATTGGTACGTGCAGCAGAGAGGTCAAGGTCAGAAGGGACACGAAGCTTAAATAACCGCCTAATCACCAGAGAGGTAAACCATGATATGGGAAGGCAAGGTGAGACATTGCCGGGGGAGCTTGCACAGCTGTTGTTGTGCCTGTTTAATAGCCAGTGGCTAGGCTTCCATTTTCCACTGCTGTTAAGCTGGCATCTATGAGGAGACATAATAAGCCCTGTCCAGTGTCTGGCAGAGAGACGGCTGACAGTCTCCGTGAAGAGAAGGGAAACCACAGCTGCATGCCCTCAGTCCAGGGCTTGCCAGAGAACTTGTTCATAAGGGAAGTGTGGTTGGTTCTGAATTATAGACCAGTAAATTCCCTAGGGCACTACAAGAGATGTACTTTGAGGTGTTTTGGGGTAGCCTGCACTAGGAGCTAAATTCTTCTTAGGGGATGGACGATGTTACAGAAACTGAAGAGGGGAGAGAAAGGCTCTTGGTTGATTTTGATTAGAAAAAGCCAGGTTCTCTCAATCATGGGGCATTCTAGACCCTGGCAGATAAGCCCTGCACCCAAACACAGCTCCTCTGACCTGACAGCACAGATTCGTTCAGAAATTTTAAAAAATCCTCAAATGTAGGAGCCAAGCCTGCAAACACATGCATGTGTAACTTCACATATGTAGGAAACCCCATTTGAGTTATCCATGTGCATGAGTATTTGCAAGTGTGAAGTTGCACTTACTGGAGGGAGATCAGTCCAGAAATTCATCCCAGGTCAGCTCAAATCTGTCTATGATAGTTCCCTTCACCACAGCATCTGAGCACTAATCAGCTTCATTGAATATAGTACTTGCAACACTCTTGCCTGAGAAGGAAGTATTGTCATCCCCATTTTTATAGAAAGGGAACTAAGAAAGGGAGGGGTTTAATGACTAGCCTAAAGCGATACAGGAAGTCTGTGGTGAAGCCAAGAAGTGCATTCAGATATTCTGAATCCCAGTCCAGGATGGCCTTCACCACAAGCTCATCAATTCTCTAGGGCAGGGGTAGGCAACCTATGGCACATGTGCCGAAGGCGGCACGCGAGCTGATTTTCAGTGGCACTCACACTGCCCGGGTCCTGGCCACCGGTCTAGGGGGCTCTGCATTTTAATTTAATTTTAAATGAAGCTTCTTATACATTTTTAGAATCATAGAATCATAGAATATCAGGGTTGGAAGGGACCTCAGGAGGTCATCTAGTCCAACCCCCTGCTCAAAGCAGGACCAATTCCCAACTAAATCATCCCAGCCAGGGCTTTGTCAAGCCTGATCTTAAAAACCTCTAAGGAAGGCGATTCCACCACCTCCCTAGGTAACCCATTCCAGTGTTTCACCACCCTCCTAGTGAAATTTTTTTCCCTAATATCTAACCTAAACCTCCCCAAACCTTATTTACTTTACATACAACAATAGTTTAGTTATATATTATAGACTTATAGAAAGAGACCTTCTAAAAACGTTAAAATGTATTACTGGCATGCAAAACCTTAAATTAGAGTGAATAAATGAAGACTCAGCACACCACTTCTGAAAGGTTGCCGACCCCCACTCTAGGGAAATTAAGGAAGCCTTTCTATGAACTCAGAATGAGTTTCAAGTTGATAAAAATGGAGCACGCCATTGTTCAGGGGCTTACTGCGGATGTTTCTCATGGCTCTAGTGGCATAAGGACATTTTGCAGAACTGGGGATCTGACTGTGAAGGGTCCCATTTAACAACAAGCTTCCCACTTAGAAAGAATTTCAGTGGAAAATAATGCTTAGCTACATCTGTGTCCAATAAAGTATTTACAAACCCTTCTTACCTTTATGCTGGGAGCAGTATGGTCAGAAGCACAATGGGATTTTTCATTGTGTGAGGACAGCAGGACTGAGCCCCCAGTATTTGATCTCAGAGTTGGAATTCATCCATGGAATTCCACTTTCATTTATTTTTATTCTTTCATTAATCGTTCCGGTCTCCCACCCTTTGTCAGTCTTCTCCGTTTAGACTGTAAGTTCTTTGGGGTAGGGTCTGTCTCTTCCTATGTTATTCATATTGGGCTACATTAATAGGAGCATTGCCAGCTGATCGAGGGAAGTGATTATTCCCCTCTATTGAGCACTGGTGAGGCCACATGTGGAGTATTTTGTCCAGTTTTGGGACCCCAATACAGAAAGGATGTAGACAAATTGGAGAGAGTCCAGCGAAGGGCAACGAAAATGATTAGGGGGCTTGAGCACATGATTTATGAGGAGAGGCTGAGGGAACTGGGATTATCTAGTCTGAAGAAGAGAAGAGGGGGGATTTGATAGCAGCCTTTAACTACCTGAAGGGGGGTTCCAAAGAGGATGGAGCTCGGCTGTTCTCAGTGTTGGCATATGACAGAACAAGGAGCAATGGTCTCAAGTTGCAATGGGGGAGGTTTAGGTTGGATATTAGGAAACACTATTTCACTAGGAGGGTGGTGAAGCACTGGAATGAGTTACCTAGGGAGGTGGTGGAATCTCCATCCTTAGAGGTTTTTAAGGCCCGGCTTGACAAAGCCCTGCCTGGGATGATTTAGTTGGGGTTGGTCCTGCTTTGAGCAAGGGATTGGACTAGATGACCTCCTGAGGTCTTTTCCAACCCTAATCTTCTGTGATCCTATGTGTCTGGACAGTGCCTAGCACAACGGGGCCCAGCTCCAAGAGCTACCAATACTAGGGTCCTACCAAATTCACGGTCCATTTTGGTCAATTTCATGGTCAGAGGATTTTAAAAATTGTAAGTTTCATTATTTCAGCTATTTAAATCTGAAATTTCACGGTGATGCAATTGTAGGGGTCCTGAGCCAAAAAAGGAGTTGTGGCGGGGGTTGCAAGGTTATTATAGAGGGTGTTGCAGTACAGCTACCCTTACTTCTGTGCTGCTGCTGGTGACGGTGCTACTTTCAGAGCTAGGCAGCTGGAGAGTGGCTGCTGCTGGCTAGGAGCCCAGCTCTGAAGGCAGTGCAGAAGTAAGAATGGCATCATATGGTATTGCCACCCTTACTTCTGCGCTACTACCTGCAGAGTTGGGCCCTCAGTCAGCAGCCGCCACTCTCCAGCCATCCAGCTCTGAAGGCAGCACAGAAGTAAGGGTAGCAATACTGCAACCCCCCTAAAATAACTTTGTGACCCCCCTGCAACTCCCTTTTGGGTCAGGACCCCCACTTTGTGAAACGCTGGTTTCCCCCTGCGAAATCTGTATAGAATAGGGTAAAAGCACACAAAAGACCAGATTTCACGGGGCGAGACCAGATTTCATAGTCTGTGACACGTTTTTCCGTGGCCATTAATTTGGTAAGGCCCTAACTATAACACAAAACATAATAACAATAATTCTGATTTGCTGTCAAGAAGGGTATCAGCAGAGCTCATTCCTAAACTGCATGGCACATCTCTAGCACTTCCTACTCTAGGGAACTCTTATTGTACGTTCCTTTTAGATACAGATGCCAACATCTTTTGAACCTCTACATGGAACAATTCTAATGACACCTTAGAAAAGAACTTCACTGTTAAAGAAAATAGCTGTATTCCCACCTCCAAATTCAATAGCCACCCCTGCCCTGTAGATTTGATAAACAGTAGTCAGACTATTGTAATCAAGCTAAAATGTTTGACTAAACAGAGGATGGAATTTAGGAAGCACTTTTTTTGAACAACAAACTAGTTTTGTCCCACAAGCAAATTCATAGCCATTTTCAGGAGCCTGAGGGTTATAAATCCATCATAAATGTTTTCTTACAGCTCCAGTAGCTGACACCTCTAAATCACTGAGACCTAAAAGCATGCCAGAAGAAATGAGTGCCATCAAAACACATCAGAGAGAGACATATTGCAGTTGTTTCTCTAATGTACCTGACTGCTGATGGAACGATATTAGCTCGCTTTCCCTGAGGGAAGCTGTGTGTAAAAATGAGTTCATAATGAACAAATGTCTGTCCATAAAGCAGTTGATTTAAGTGTATCAATTAAAAATTAGCCTGCTATCAGTGGAGGGAGGTTTTGAAATACAGTTAACCCCAATGGGTTGATCTTCTGAAGGTTCAAGCAAGTATCTCTGATGGTGCTCCCCACTTCCAGGAGAGGGTAAATTACACCCTCTTGTAGCAATATGTTTATGTAGAAGTAAATCCCTGCTTAGGTCCATGTGGGAATGGGTTAGTTCATAATAGAACTGGCCAGAAAAAAACCCACCCCCCTCCCCATAGTAAATTTTTATCAAAATAAAAAAAGTTGGTGACAGAGAACTGAAAAATGTTTGGCTGAAAACCAAAGATTTTTGTTGTTCAGACTGTTTTGCTATTTAAAAAACAACCTTTTTTTTCCAGAAAGTAACACTTTCCTCAAAACTCAATTTTCTGTCCAAAAAGTTTTGATGTAAAAATTTTGACCGGTCCTAGCTGGGTGCAAGTTACCCCAGAACCAAAGTGAAGGAACACCAGCTGCTGTCCTTATGTGGTGAGGGAACAAGTCCCAGGAAGTGTTACCTACGTGTTTATTCACCCGTAGTTACAAAAATGCACAGTAGGCCTGAGAGTTTCAAGTGACTAGTAATTTGGGGCACCCCACAACTGTGGCACCTAAAATCAACAGTCCCTCTTAAAACTCTTGGCCTACCCTTTCCCCTCCCCCTCCTTAAAGAATACATTTTGCTCCTATAATTTTTTTCAGGATTTTGTGACACAGTCGTGCACTCACAGACATCAACAGGAGTTTTGTCAATGACTCTAATAGTAGAAGCGGCAATGAAAAGAGCTAACAGAACATTAGGAACCATTAGGAAAGGGATAGATAATAAGACCGTAAAGATCATAATGCCACTATATAAAATCCATGGTACCCCCACACCTTGAATACTGCAGGCAGTTCTGGTTGCCCCATCTCAAAAAAGATATTAGAATTGGACAAGCTTCGGCGAAGGGCAACAATAATGGCTAGGGGAATGGAACAGCTTCCATATGAAGAGAGACTAAAAAGACTAAGGCTACATCTACATGACAGCCAGGATCCACGCGCTGAGATAGACCCACTGGCAGTCAATTTAGCGGGTCTAGTGAAGACCCGCCAAATCGACAGCAGATCGCTCTCCAGTCGACCCCTGTACTCTACCCCCGACGAGAAGAGTAAGGTAAGTCGACGAGAGAGTTTCTCCCATTGACCCCCTGTGGTGTAGACCCCGCAGTAACTCAACCTAAGGTACGTCAACTCCAGCTACATTATTCATGTAGCTGGAGTTGCGTAGCGTAGTGTAGACATAGCCTAAGACTGTTCAGCTTGGAAATGAGATGTCTAAGAGGTGAGTGGGATATGATAGAGATCTATACAATCATGAACATTGTGGAGAAAGTGAATAAGGAAGTGTTATTTACCCCTTCACCAGGGGTCACCCAGTGAAATTAACAGGCAGCAGGTTTAAAACAAACAAAAGGAAGTACTACTGCACACACTGCACAGTCAACATGTGGAACTTGTTGCCGGGGATGTTGTGAAGGCCAAAAGTATAAGGATTAAAAAAAAAAAAAGAATTAGATCAGTTCCTGGAGAATAGGTCCATCAATGGCTATTAGCAAGATGGTGAGGGATACAACCACGTGCTCCAGGTATCCCTAAACCTGACTACCAGATGCTGGGACTGGACAACAGGGGATGGATCACTCAGTAATTGCCCCATTCTGTTCATTGCATCTGAAGCATCTGGCACAGTCCACTGTCGGAAGACAGGATACTGGGCTAGATGGACCATTGGTCCGACCCAGTGTGGCTTTTCTTATGTTCTTAAGAATAAAACCCATCATGACCTTTGGTGCTTTGAACAGTATCAGATACCTGGAGTGCTGTGGAATTCAATGCTTTGAGATCCAGATATAACATATATTTAAATTCCAAAACATATTATAATGCCAGAAAACATTATCTCATTCTGAATGCGTCAAAGTATCAAACGCCAACATAAAAAGATTAAGATATTCTGTGTCTTGGTGCAAAATTATAGAACATTAAAGAAAACTGCAACTGCATTAAACAACTAGTGCATTTAAATACAAATGTGCTGAAAAGAATTAGTTGCTTCTTAATTATAACTAATACTGGTCAGGTTGGCCTGGCTTTTTAAAAAAAAAAGGTTTTTACTTGATATAATGAAATGCTGCACAAATGTATCATTAGCATATAAATCTAAAACAGGTCCTTTTTAAGAAATGAGATGCTGGAAGCTTTTACAATACCAGTGTTGCCATAGGCTGGAGTAGTGCAGTATCACTCGTGGTTCCTGATTTCTCAAACGCCCTGTGAGGTGGGTAAATAAGTATTTTACCTGTTTTAACAGGTGAGTAACGTGAGGCACAGTGAGACTGAATTAGAGGTGATTTAGTTCAACCAGCAGAGAGGTTCATCTGCAAGGCAAGAGGACAAGGCACTTCTCTGCTCCCCCATGCCCGCGCTTGCGGCAGGAATGGAAAGAGGAGGGCACAGGCCACCTTCATGCTCCCTATATTCTAGTTGGCCCCTGGCATCAGTTAGAGCAACTCTAACTATGCTCTGCTTCTTGGAGGCAATGCGGAGCCATGACCTGCTGCAGCACACCGTGCCCCAGCCACACCTCCTCCCTCAACCCTCATTGCCATTATCCCAAATTTGGGTTATACGATGTTTCTAGAAGTCAGTGGATACCAGCGCTGAATCAAGGCCCTTGTTTGAACTAAACATGAAGCTACTTCAATTATTTCCTTAAAATATTTCATTTAATTAAGTTGTCCCTAACTGTGAATGCAACAGTAGTTGGTATTTGTAATCAGTACATTAGTTACAATGGGATCCCCAGTATACTTTTATATTATGCTGTTCCTATGTACAGTATTAGAGAAAGCTTTGTGAATAGTTACGATCAAGCTACAAGAGCTACGGGTACTTAGTTATTCAAGGGACAGCAATGTCAAACCATCAAAGTAAACCATGCAGGGCTCCATGACAGTACATTGTTTATTACCAGCACAACTGATGCTGCCCAAAGCCCTGTGGCACCTAGGGGTGTGGTACTCAATTAGTTAATACCATACAGCCTGCAAATTCAGGTCTCCTACATTCCATTTATCATTAACAAGCAACATATGTCTCTGTACATTAAGTGCTTGGAAAGTAATGTTCTCACAAAGCCCTTGGTTAATACTGACACAATTGTCAAAACACTGTACAGCAGGCTAATGCATTTATGTTTTATAAGTAGCAGGATAGCATTTTTAGCAGGGTTGTAAGAAAAAACTGGCATTCCTACCCTCCTCCAAAATGTAGCTTGCATACACTATGCAGAGTGAAAATGTACCCACTTCTTCAGGTTTGGCTTTTTTAACAAAGTAACTCAAAAAGAAACTATGCAAATCTCAGCCTAACCCTGCTTAGTCTTGGCTGATCTCCTGGCCGACCCTTCCCTTCCTTCATATTTCTGAGTCTCAAACCTTAGATCCTTGTACTTAAAGTGCCTCTCTGACCTCCCATGTATCCAGGGTGGAATATCAAGCTACATCTGCTACAATGAGTCAGCAGGACTTACTTGGCATCCCTCTGCAGGTCTCCAACACTCACTGAGAGGGTGTCTCGGCTGAAGAACCCAGACCCCAGCCATACTGTTACAACTGGTTATCAAACTTGTATTACGTTAATGGATTCCTGATGCACTGGATGAGAGTAGGATTTGGTATTGCAATACAAACACAAGTGTACACCTATTGCACGTTGAAAGCCTGTAGCCATAGCACTAAAAAGTTTAAAGACATACTTTTGAGACATCCAGATATGGTCTACATTTTGCATTATAATGCAGACAGATGTTCTATATGACTTTATGACCATTTATTTCCACTTTGTTTTCAAATGCCCATGCATGGCCCTGAACAAAAAGCATGGGTGGTGTTTTGGTGTGGCTGAGTTGAAATTACAGTGTTTGTTCTGCAGAACCTTGCATAGAAAACGTGCTGTTTTGTGTGAATTTATACCCCCATAATTTCACCTAATTGTGATTTTCAGAGAAATGGTCCATCAATAACAGTGAATCAAATTCAAGCTATTTATTGACAAAGGCATGATCCTGCACCATTGAAATCAATGTGATTTAGGTGCCTAAGTTAGGTTAGTTCTTGTGCTGTCAGTTGGAAAGCGTAGAGGCCACAGAAGATGTTCTGATCCTCCGTGATGTTCAGTCCTGAGCCAAATCTGGCATATTATGGGGTAAAATGCCTGTGAGGGAGAGGTATCTGACTCCAGCTAGCCATTGTGTTTCAGGTCTTTTAAATAAATATAAGGCGATATACCTATCTCATAGAACTGGAAGGGACCCTGAAAGGTCATCAAGTCCAGCCCCCTGCCTTCACTAGCAGGACCAAATACTGATTGTGCCCAAGATCCCTAAATGGCCCCCTTAAGGATTGAACTCACAACCCTTCTGCAGTTGGCTTTGCTTGGAGGCCAGCAGGCTAAGTGGTCAGGTCATTGCCAAAGAGTTTCTCTCAGCCTTGAGGCAGCTCTTCTGGGCAGTGTGGGAGCATGGTAGCCAAGCCACAATTTGTCATCCCTGGGAGTCCTCCCGGGTCTCTCAGAAGGCTGGGGAAGATGGAAAGATACGGAGACCCGAGGCATCCCTCTCTACTGGGTCCTGGCCGAGGGCCCCATAGGCAAGAGGTGGCTCAGTCCCTTCTGGCTGCCTCTCTAGATCAGTCTCGCCGGTGCACTTCCTACTTTACCTGTTTCCTTTTGCAAAGGGGTCAGCTCACCATCTCCTTGTGGCCGGGCATGACATGGCTGCTCGCTCTTCGCTGGGATCTGTGGCCGCTGGCTGTTCCACCTCTGCAGTGGTCTGCCTCTTCCTTTGACTTGGCCCTCCGACCAGGTCACTTCCAAGTCCCTCCCCTTCTGGGGACAAAAGCAAGGAGAACTGACACAAACAAATTGAGTTAGTACGAGAAAGAGGGGAACGCCTCCTACGCATGGTGACTCAGGATCAGGCCCTCCCTTCCTTCAGGGAGGGGCCTTCAAGTAGTAGTTGTCTGGGAAGCTCCTGCCTTCAGGCAGCCCTTTCCTCAGGAGCTGAGGGTTGAAGGTCTGTTCTCTTCCCTGGTCAGCCCACCAGTGAGCTGTTCGCTTCTCCTTTTAAACTCCTTCTCCAGCCTGTGCATGCCTTGCAGGTGTAGCAGGGTGGGGCTGAACCCAGAGCCGCTCCTTAACCCTTTGTTGTCCGGTGTGGGATTTGTATACCCCACCCCACCCTTCTATTTGGGGCATGCCCCCAGCCTTCTGCTTACTGTCTCCATAGTTCAGGGCTGCAGCTGGTGTGGTGGGTGCTTCCCAGCTCACCCTCAGAGTCCAGTTGTCTCCCACTTAGTCAGGGGGAGAGGGGATCCCGGTTGAGTCTCATTCATAGTCCCAGTCCTTCTCCTGTAGATTATTCTGTCTCAGCTCCTGCATCTGGTCTGCTTTCTTGTAGCCAGTCTCTCCTCCACCCCACCCCGCTGGACTGCCAGAGCTCCCCTTTTAAACAGGTCCTCCATAGGGAGCATGCATGGCAGCTGCTGAGGGGTGGGGTCTTCTTGGCCCAATACTGTTCCATCAAGCCTTTTACCTTAGTGCAGGGTCAGTAAACCTCACCACTGGGTCAAAAGTGAAGATGATTCTCACAGGAAAGTTGGTCGGCATTCGGAGCAGTCTGTAAGCACCTACGTGGGGAACAAATATTTATATTGGGCTCTTCAGTTGATCAGAGACAGATATAACATGATCCAATGGCTGGAAGTTGAAGCTAGACAAGTTCAGAGTGGAAATAAAATGTACACTTGTAACAGTGAGGGTAACTAATCATTGGAACAATTTACTAAGGGTCATGGTGGATTCTCCACCACTATTTTAAAATCAAGATTGGACGTTTTACTAAAAGATACACTTTATGAATTATTTTGGGAAGTATTACACAGGAGCTCAGACTAGATGATCACAATATTCCCTTGTGGCCTTAGAATCTAGGTCAGAATACTGAGTGCCAAAGTTTTATCTACCCTTCACTTTGTCTCTGTACTTATCATGGTGTTCAGTTTGCTAAAGACATTCTTAATGAGGCACTCCCTTGCTGTCAATGCTTTTGTAATGTGGGCTTCAAGTTCTTTCTTATTGCCACCCAGGGTATTGGCAACATTGACCTCACTGACAAGGAAGGTCATTCACTTAGGGCTGGTCTACACTGGGGGGGGAGGCGGGGGGGAAATCGAACTAAGACACGCAACTTCAGCTACGCTATTCGTGTAGCTGAAGTCAAAGTATCTTAGTTCGACTTACCTGGCCGTCCTCACGGCGGCAAGTCGACCACTGCGGCTCCCCCGTCGACTCCGCTTACTCCTCCTGCCGAGGTGGAGTATGGGCATCAATTCATCACGTCTACACTACCCGCCAGATTGGCGGGTAGTAATCGATCTATCGCATCTCGTCCAGTTCTGGTCAGGTAATTAATGCACAAGTGGAGTGCTCTCCATGCTGGAGTGAACATTTCCACCAGCTGCTAAAGGAACCCCCAATTTTTTGGGACCCAGATATTAAGAGATGACCCATTTGGCGCACAACAATCCTGGAGAATTCATTGTCAATGAAATCCACGGAGCTGTAAAGAAACTTAAGGGAAATAAGTGACAGGAATCTGTGGAGTTGTGCAGAACTGATAAGAGACACTGAACCAGCTATGTTTTTTGTGGCTGCGGGAGCTGTTCATTATCATCTGGAAAACAGAGTCAGTCCCATCTGATTACCACTGTGGAAACATAAAGGCAACAAATGAAACTGTTGGAATGATCACAACATTACTCTTGTATTCATTCCAGGGAACGTTTTTGATTCTGTCTTGTTGGCCAAGCAGCTGATATCTTGAGGAGCAAGAGAAGCCACAACAAGCGGGCTTCACTCATGGCCATTCCACAATGGAGCAAACCTTCACAGTGTACCAGCCTACTGAGAAGGCATGAGTATTCAAGTGCCTCGTTCACATTGCATGTCTAGGCTGTATTGGATTCTGTTGACAGGGAATGGCTTTGGCTGATCTAGAAACGACCAGGCCTCCTTGACAAGCTCTATAGAATGTTACGTCTTCTATATGATGACTCTTCAAGCTGGGGTCCTGTAAATGGAAAGAGAATTGCCTTCTTCCAAACTAGGTCCAGCATTTGACAAGGATGCCTTGCCCCTGCAGAACTCCTCTATGCCATCGCACTAAGTAAACGCAGTTTAGGCAGATGTCTTGATGAAAAGAACCTCATCCACATCGATTTTTGCCAGTGACATAGCGCTAGTCATTGAATCAAGGGACAAGCTAGTTGTGGCACTTAAAGACCTGAAAAGCTCAGTGACCCCAAAAAAAAAAAATCAGCCTGACAATTAATTGGGGGTAAAACCAAAATTCTTCCAGTCAGCAATTCTGAACATGCAGGCTCCAGCATCTTCGTGGGCGACAACCCAGTCAAGATTGGCAGTGATTTCATTTGCCTTGGCACGGTTGTTGTTAATAAAGCACCCAGACATGTTTGAAAATCCCAGTAGGCACCAATCTGCATCTTGAGGCACCTAAACACCTTTGAAAATCTGACCCTAAGTCACGTTTGAAAATGGAGCATTTAAATAGTATCCCCGAATCTGTTAATCTCCCCAGATGCTCATAAACATTAATGGGTTGTTGAAATTGTAACACTCACTACAGGATGACTCCTCCTCTCGCCATCGTCTGCTTCCCTTCCTCCCTTCTCACTTTGCTGCCATCCAATGAACAGCTCATTGTGTTGATATCAGAGGTAAATTGATTGTGACAGAGTGAGACACAATAGGCAGGGGAAGTGGAAGAGGGCAGCATGCAGACAGAAACAAGATTGTCAGATTCCAGACATTGCTCCTGCACTGTGACTGCATATTGTACCTAGTGGGTTTGATACGATTACTGTGAAGAACTGCATTATTCTGGTCTTGCCTCAACTAAATGTACACTCTTCTGTTGTAAAGGGTTAGCAATGCTCAGCATGCATGTTTTAAATTATAGCTAATTCATTTAGATTTGCCTGGTCTTGGATCCACAGACAAGATGACTGCAGTAGGTCTTTTGAAATCAAAAGCATGCTTCTTTGGGAGATGCACATTGAAAAATGCTTGTGCCTCTGAAGTGTTGAAATACGGTGCACGGCAACCAGTAAGAACTGAGTTCCTTTTTAGTGGAAAGGTTTTGAAAAACAACACAGAACAGTTCCTTGCACCTTAAGAAACAAGGTTCGGGTAGATCGACTACTGGTACTTCCTCTGCATTTCAGAGGACTGACCGCTGCCAGAACCACAATTCCAACAAGGTTCTGTCCATAACCTAAAAGAAAAAAATATTCTTACATTTGTATTAGACATTAATGCTTGAAGCTACTGTACCAATATGTTTGCATGTTCAAAAAGAGGTAATGAAAGTTACCATCCTGTACTGTCCAAATGCAACGTGAGGTTTATTTTAGGATGTTATCTGTCAACCTGTCTGGCAAATGTCTGTCTAGTAATAACGTCCCCATCTGCTGAAACAAGCTTAAATAATGCAGCAGCCTATCAATAATTAATAGGCCTGCAGGTCAACAAGTTCAAGATTGTTACAGGCAAAGCTGAGCTAAAGGAAACGCTTCATTCTGCGCGGACAGGGACAACGGTGACTTTGTATGAAAATCCACACAAAAGCATGTTTAATGAAATCAATGTTAAGGCACAACTTACTTAGGGCCGCTCTGCCCCAAAAACGTACAGCAAGCAGCACCAGTGGATCTTCCCACAAAGTAACATATTACTCAGCATGAGTAAGAGAGGCACAACCTGGCCTTTAATGAATGTCTTAATAGGGTTTCAGGATGCACATTGCAGCATCAAAAAAGACAAAAAAAAAGTGTCTCTTAACAAGACGCGCAGGGCTAGGTTTTAAGCTTAACCACCTAATTGCACCAGTTCTCTATTAAAAAAAAATCTGATGCAAAACATTTTAAAAACCCCCACAAGATGCAAACAAAGAGTCCAGTCCTGCAGCGCACAGACTTCAGTAGGACTGTGCGCTTCTGTAATGGCAGGAATCAAATGAAGGGTCACGTTCTGTCCCTCCCACCCACCCATATATGCACACAACTCCTATTGCTTTCAGTGGGAGTTATGCACACATACCTAAGAGCAGAACTGAGCACATGGGAGCCTAAGGGAGTTAGGCATCCAATTCTCATTGATTTTTCAATGGGAGTTTGGACACTTGGGCCCATTTGAAAATCCCAGCCTAAATGCCTACAAAATATCAATTGCTGGGTTTGGTACAAGTTGATGGCAAAAGTACCTGCGATCGCCTACTGCCTTGGCCTTGACAGAGCTTGAGTCTCTGATGTAAACTATAGTACTTTATAAATGAATGAAAAAAATGAAGCTTATTGTGCAAATCACTAAGGAGAGAGGATGCACACACACAAAAAACAACCCTTTGGATATGTGATAAATCAGGTTTGCTCCTTTCTAAGGTAGATCCCCAAAATCATAACATTCCAGGACTACTACTACATTTAGAACCCTCTCCTGAAGCCAGATCTGCAGGGGCCCTGGTTTGTAAAATCCAAACCCATCAGATATGATTATGTGGACTTCACCATCTGCAGCCATGATTGTATCCGTGTAGCATGCATAGGTGTTGATCTGAGCATAAAAACGGTCTCTAATAGAAATGTGTGTCTGTAACATTGTTACTGATTGTTCTCTGTATAAAATAAAACTTAAATATGATTTGGCATCTGCCCAGACCTTGGTGCCAAGGCAGATTATATTCCTGAAGCAAATATACTGTAGCTGTTAAACTTGTCTCAATAGTAGTAACCCAAATACACAATGGAAAGAAACATTTGCTTTCAGTTAGCTTTTTTTAAAATCACGTCTTGTACATTTGATGGTAAACACTGTGGTTACTTCTTCAGAAAACCCCAGCCTACTTTGCAACCAGCGCAGGCATGAAGAGAAACAGAAAGTAGGAAAGGGAGTCACGCATTGAGAAGGGAATTCTAGCAAACCAGTCCCTTTAAAAGGGGACCACACACACAAAAAAACCCATGTTAATATTTACAGTAAATTTGCTTTTAAAAGTTGTATTAAGCTAATTACTGGAGCCTCTGTCAAAGGGATTGTTCTTTAGAGTAAAGCCTTATTGCACGTGAGGCCGTCTTTGCTCCTCAGTGTATTTTTTAACTGAAGGCACTGATTCTGCCCTTATTTAAACTGGCATAAAGCAGGACTAGCTCTGCAGAACTCAGCGAGGGGCACCAATATAAAATGAGATCACAAGCAAGCCAAATGAATGTGCATGATCGGTTGCTGAACCAATCTGCATTCATAGGTGTAAGGCTGGGCTTTTGTCCCTGTTGTCAAATGTGTCATACAGTTGGCTGTCTGAATCTTATATATATGGCCATGGGTCTTTGAGTAAAGTTTTCAGATACACTTAAGCAACCTCGGGAGACTAAGACCTCTTTTCTAAAGTGCCTTGGCACTTAGGAGCCTAAATCAGGGGGATTTAGATTCCTAAATGCTTAAGACACTTTTGAAAGTGGCACTTAAGATCTTCTTAAAATTTTACCCTCTCTCTCTCTCCTGGGCCCAATCCTGCAGTCACCAAGATTAAAGCGTGCCCTGTATTCCACAGGTGTTTTTGTTTTGTAGAGGGATTCAAGCATGGTGATGGGATAGGTAGATGAAAGGGGTAGGCTGTTGAACAGACTTCAGTGGGGATATGTCTACATTAGGGACCTATGCACTGCTGCAGCTAAACCGCTGTAAACACCTAACGTAGCTACCAGCACAATTTCTTCCAGTAACTTACTCAGCTACAAAAGGTGCATATTTCCGTAACGTAGGTGGCTGACAGAAGAATAGGAGTTTAGTATCCAATCCTGCTCCCACTGAAGTCAGTGGTAAAACCCCCATTGACTTCAGTGGGGCACAGGGATTTCCCTACACTCTCCCTGAATTTCCCCAACACCCCCACCCCCACTCCAGTTTTGTGAACTAGTTACATGCAGTGTTGCCTATTTAGTGATTGTTTGGACATTTGCATTGAAATTGAAACATTAATACACACTTTAAAAAGCATATAAAGTGTATGATAAAATACGTGTATCTGAAAAAGTATAATAGATTTGAAAAGTATGAACATAGACTAGCTTCCTTATACAGCTGTTGTTTTTTATGACAATGTCAGTGCATTCATTTCGGTGATGTTGGCCAACCTAATTGCTTACAAATCATAATTTGAAATGAAGTCTAAATGAGCTCTCCCTGATAGCTAGTGATGAGTTGCGGGGAAAGGCTTCTGGACCAGATTGTATTTACATTCACATCAAATCTACCTGGGTATCCAGCAAACAGAGCTGCGTTTCCCCAAGTGATAGATTTTAGCTGGGGTTGGGTTACAGATCACTTGAATGCGGGGGGGAGGGGTGGTAAAATGTTGTTATTCTTATTGTATGAGTAGAGGACAGTAGAACTGTACTTAGCCTGTGCTGATTGAGGGCATCAAGAGAGGGTGGGGGGGACAGGTGTTTTGTTTGATGGTCTGCCTGAGTCACAAGTACTATTTGACCTGCCCCTCTCCACTGTTTAAAGACAGAGCTGATTAGGCTCCATAGATAGTCATTTGTTTTGTTAAGTGACCACTACAGCTGAAATCACTGATAATCCGATCTAAGTGCTTAGACCTGCTGTGGGACAGTGTTTCTGTGGAAGAGACAGCCCAGCCTGCACTAGCAGTGATTTTCCGCCACTGAAATCACTGAGAGCTGGGTGGAACCTCAAGAGACCAACTCACAGTGGCAGGTGGCAGCAGAAGGTGACGGCACAGGGCCATTGGCCACAGAGCGATGGAGTGAACGGTGGCACAACGAACAACAGTGGCCAGAGCAAACAGTGAGCAGCTGGAGGAACGAGCGAGGTGCCTTCTTGCCCCTCACCTGGGAGGTGAACTTATGTGAAAGCACCTCTGAACTCTGAGTCTCCACTGACCAAGGACAACACCGGTGAGTGTTAATGAGGCTGTTAAGAATGCTGGAGACACAACACAGTTCATGCGAACAAACATGGCTGTGGCATCATACTTTCTATTTAAGCAAGAGATAACAGTGGCCTCCAGTTTGTTGTGTGTGGTAAGTGCATTGTCACTTGTTCATCCTGAAGTTGAACTCTGGTTCCGAACAAGACCAGCAAATGCTCACTATCTTTCTGTAAGAAACAATTGACTGGCTAGAAGCATGTGGTGCAACAGTGAAAGTGAAGAAACTCTCTCACCACATTCAAAAAATTTGCATACATGGCTGATGAATGCACTGATGCAAATGGACATCAAGTATTAAGTCATTGTGTACGTTATCTTGATGTCAGTGGTAGGCCAGTAGATGCATTTCTAGATGTTTAAGTTATAGAAGACACATCGGCTGCATCTGTGACAACCTACATCTTAGAAGAGTTAAATGCTTGTCAGTTGGACCCCAAACAAATGGCTGCTTGTGCATTTGATGGAGCTGCAAACTTCTCTGGAAGACATGGTGGAGTACAAGCTTTGCTCAGAGAAAAGTGTAACTCTAATCTCTCCTATACACAATGCAGAGGCCATCTACTCCAACTAGCGCTCATATGAGCTGCAGACTCTTCAACAGACATTTAAAAAGCTATAAATTTAATGTCTTCATTATATTCTTTTTTCAGCAAGATTCCAAAAAGATACACTGGGACTGAAGTTCAAATTAGTCCAACCTGGGAAAAAACTCTCTGGCTTTCTCATAAGCAATCCTTGGTTGTTCTTTTAAAATTACTCCAGCTGTTATTACTGGCTTTGGAAAGTATCTACCAAGATGGGATGGATCTAAGTAGTGAGGCTGGTGGATGACTTTTGCTACTACGTTCAGAGAAGACTATTGCCATTCTCTCTTTTGTAAGTCTATTGTTGAAACCACTTGGGTCATTAAACAATGCCACCCAGGCATCTGCTACAACAGTAGTAGATCTTTGTCCAGCAATAGAAGCTACATTTGGATCAATCAGAGAGCTATCCATTGAAAAAGTACTGGAAGAAGCAAAGACTTCAGTCCAGAAGTTGACTAATGAAGGCATTTATATTGAATCCTTAAATGAAGAGGACAAGAAGTGTTTGTTAAGACAACTGAAAAAGTACACAGACTTGATTCCTAAAAATCTACAACAGCAACCTCTAGATTCTACTCAACCTCTGTGTAGCTTTTACAGATCCCTGTCCTATAAAACACTGACACTTGAGTGGAGTGAGGCACTACAAGCAATGGGGCTGCCACGTGCTCAGAACAGAATAGAGAATTTGAACACAGAGTGGAATATCACACAACGAATGAATGAAGATTTGACTTCAACTTTTTTTTTTTATCATCACTAGTGGCTTGACCTGATCTTTGTGCTATGTTTCCTGGGATGAAAGAAGTAGGAATTCATCTCTTGCTACTCCCAGTCACAACAGCTACAGTTGAGTGTTCTTTTTCATCACTAAATAGAATTTTGTGTTCTGAAAGAAGTTGCCTTCTGCCTGATCATGTGAATGAACTAATGAGCATATCAATTGAAGGAATGGAAGTACCGGACACACGAGAAGCCACCAAAGATGAACACATTGCATTCAAGAAGTTCATTAACAGAGTTGTGCAAAATTATAACAAGAAACCAAGAGGGATGTAGATCTAGTGCTTCATAGAAGGCTTGAAGAGCCAAATTTCGTTTGTGTGATGATTTTAAAGCATGAGTTAAATCTAATAAATGGTCATGAAACATTTTTCAGTTTTTACTATGTTGCCATACATCCCACCTTCACCCTCATGGTCTCACCCCTCATCGGCCCTGACAACCCCCCCTGTAAATTCAAACACCCCCACTAATTTCAATTCCTGGAGAAAACACTGGTGGGGCAGGAGTAGCCATTTAGTGACCATGCTGAGAGCTACACAAATGAACAGATGCTTAGTGAGAGCTGGAGGCCTGATTTTCAAAACAGCCTAAGGGAATTAATCACCCAACTCTCATTGAAACAGAGTGCATAACTCCCTTAGGCCCCTTGGAAAATCCCAGTCCTGATTACCTGAGGTGTTGATAGGTTTCCTGCATCTTTCCCAACAGTAAAATAACAAAAGCTATTTTTTTTTAAATCTTTGCAAATCCAACCCAGTTCTGCAGATCAATTCCCAGAATAATAGCCGCAACCCCTATGCTCAGAAGTAATGGCTCATCACACCACAGGTTGTGTTCTAGTTAGTGGCACTGAAAATGAGAAAGTAAATTTTATACTCTATTATGTTAAGGCCCCTAACTTTTAAAATTGTCTTTCCCTGACTTTTTGCCTCCTCCTCTTTTGAACCATCACCACTCTTGCTGGATTTTCTTCCCACAAGGCAAAATGCCTTGTTGATAATTGAGACTAACGTGGTGCACTGTAAGAGGTATTGTACTTCCACAGCAGAAGTTGGAGGAAATTAATTCACGTCTATAGTACATTTTATATGGACAGTCACTTGATTCCCAATTCCTTTGTTACACACCCATATGTTAGCAGGGATTATTCCTCCCTATTCATGCCTCACAGTCTTTTAATGGATTTAGGGCACAGCTCTTAAAAATGCATAAGGGGGATAGACATCACATGATTTTGCTATGGATATTTTATGAGCAAGTCTGGGTGCATGCTGTGTGCTTGAAACAAAAGACTGAACAATTCATTACAGCGCTAGGATGCGTTAGGATGTACCGTATGCAAAGTTTATGAGAGATCCTAGCTGTGCATGGAAAAAAAAGGGCATGAGAAAGACTCCATGTTCCAGCAAGTGGGTCAAGAGAGAGCACACATATTCATTGCTATTAAAGAACTGGAATGCACTCACTCACAGAAAAAGAGCTGGAAAGAAAAACAGATTTAGGAAGTCATGTCTTCCCCCTTTCCCCTGTTGTTTTTCATTTTGGGTTTGTATGGCAACGTATTGACCTAACCCATTATCTTGCTGTCATTATGCTGTTGCAGCTAAGGATCTTGCATGACTATTTCATGATTTGATACTGCCTGGAACAGTGAGCAGGAGACTTTTTTAGTATCAAGGAGAACGGCTGGTACAGATTTGTCAAATACTATTGATATGTGGAGTGAATCCTTCCATAGGGAGTGCCCCACACCAAGGAAAACTTCAGCAGGGAAATTTTTGGTCTCTGAGTAGGGCAGGACTGAAAATCTAGTCCAGTATTTTCCATCCCAACAGGGGGAAACTGCACTATCAACATTCCACTGTAATCTCACAGAGGCAACAGTGATAAATGGTAGATTAAGGGTTGCTCAGGGTTTAACTGATCGCCATATTTGGGGTCAGGAAGGAATTTTCCTCCAAGGCAGATTGGCAGAGGCCCTGGAGGTTTTTCGCCTTCCTCTGCAGCATGGGGCACGGGTCACTTGCTGGAGGATTCTCTGCACCTTGAGGTCTTTAAACCACGATTTGAGGACTTCAATAACTCTGACATAGGTTAGGGGTTTGTTCCAGGAGTGGGTGGGTGAGATTCTGTGGCCTGCGTTGTGCAGGAGGTCAGACTAGATGATCATAATGGTCCCTTCTGACCTTAAAGTCTATGAGACCAAGACCCTGGATTCCAGGGGAATCCCAGACCAGTGTTTCCATTGTGCACCACAATATCAGTCTGAATTCCCTATAAACTATGGACCAGGTCCTGCAAACACCTACTACCAGCTATAGTGCTTTCCGATGGGCGTAATCTCATTTACTACAATGGGAGCAAGAACGACATCTGTTTGTAACACTGGGCCCTTCATCTGTTCCTTAAAAATGATGGCACAGTGAATATGAATGAAGCCATGAATCGTTCTCTTAATCTCAAAATCTCCCACTCTACTTTTGTCTTCCCCACCCAGTTCTGAATCACAATGAAGCCCATTTTTGTTTATTATTACTACTAAATATTAATGCTATTTTATCCTTTGTAGGGTCTTCCATCTGGGGAGCTTAAAGAAATTCACAAAGGATAAGTCTGAATAACAGAAATCTAAATGCTAGCTGTCAGACTCACACCAGGCATCAGGAAGTGTGCTTTTCAGGCAGGATTTGTCAAAGACCGCATGGAACCTTACTTATTCTACACTAAGAAATCACATAGCCAGCCCCTGGAAAGTCAAAGTCTTAGCTCCAATTTCATGGTTTATGGCCAACTCTGATCACCATAGTGGTCAGGAAGGAATTATTTCCTCTACACATTGTATTATATATGGGGAATGTTTGGTCTCTTCTGTGCCATCAGGTATCATATACTGCCAGAGGCAACATACCACATTCAGTAGATCAGTGGTCATATGTGGCAATATAATAATATTTTGCATGCATATAGTACTTTCTCTTCAAAGCACTGTACAAATATTACAGTATCTTGCTACCTGGGGTACTAGAGTGCTATTTATGGGAAAGTTCTTACTGAAGATGTTTCATAGTACAGCACAGTAAATATCTGCATGATGTGGTTGTTGCTATAGGAACTTCATTTTCCATCAACTGTAGAATAAACAGGCTAATTAATTCTCTACATCACCTTACATCCCACACAACCCTGGACCACCTTTCAAAAGTTGCTGGAAATAATGATAATATCTTGCAACTACATAGCATTTTCATCTTTGCAGCATGCTACAAATATTAAACTAAATAAAACCAATGATAACTCCATGAGGTAGATAAGTTAATAGCATTACCCCCATTCTGCAGGTGAGATGAAACACTGAGTAGTTAAGTGACCTCTCTAAGCCCTTAGAGCAGTGGTTCCCACTGGCTGCAGTTCACTGCTCCAGGCCAATGGGAGCTGCTGGAAGCAGTGCGGGCCAAGGGATGTACTGGCTGCTGCTTCCAGCAGCTCCCATTGGCCTGGAGCAGCGAACCGCGGCCACTGGGAGCCGCGATCGGCTGAACCTGCGGATGCGGCAGGTAAACAAACCGGCCCGGCCCGCCAGGGGCTTTCCCTACACAAGCGGCGGAACAAGTTTGGGAACCACTGCCTTAGAGGCATTGTCTAAAATCTACAGCATTCTGAACTCATGACTTTTTCACTAATCTCATTCCCGGTGGTGATTTTCCTCAGTAGCCCAACTCTGTGAATCGTCAGCAGCTCAGCTTTCATTTAGAAAAAGCCAGCTTCTCGGTCTCAGGGTGGTTGGGTAAAGCTCGAAAACATGACATAAGGGTAGCTGAAAGGTTCAAAGACTAGAGGTCAAGGAAAACGAGACCCATTTATTACTGACTAAAAGAATCATGTGATTGTCAACAATCTTGTGTTTTTGGAATGCTTGGACTTGCCAATACTGACTCTAGTAAAACCAGAACACACGTCCAATGGCAGCAATGGGGGTAGCTGTTGTGTGGACACGACTCAACTCATCTAACCCTGCTTGTGACTAGGTGTACATTAGGAGCCCTGATTTTCCCCCTAGGGTAGATGCAGCCTGCAGAAGCTAGCAGCAACGCTGGAATTAGGGCTCAGAAGTTCCTGGCTCCCAGCCTGTCCTCAGTCCACTAGAGACTGCTTCTTCCAGGAGCTGATCTGAGCAGCTGAGGGGACTTCAACCTGAAGTCCCCTCACTTATGGTAAATGGCAATCGTTTATAACTAAGGTGATATACATTTTCAACAACTTGAGGTCAGATGCAAAGAGGACAAATGGCTGGTGCAAGCCCCTCTTCATCTCAGCTGAATAATACGGGTACAGGGGGCATCCAATGTCTAGCCAGAGCCAGCCATACCAGCTACAGAGGCCCTGGCCGTTCCAAGAAGGCTGGAACAGATATGGAGCAGGAAATGATGTGGCCACTGTGGGCCTGCACCCAGGAAATTCCCAGCTGACACAATCCCTAGGACCACCCCAGCCTGTGCTGGGGGACAAACTGGCCCCCAGTCCCAGAATTAGGAACATTTTTAGCCCCCTAGCCTGACATGAGCTCTGAGACTCAATGCTGCGGGTTTTTTATTGCAGTCCTTTGGCGGCACGGCTGCGGGAGGTCCCCGGTCCCACGGATTCGGCGGCGTGCCTGCGGGAGGTCTGCCAATCCCGCGGCTTTGGCGTACCTGCCGCCAAATTACCGCTGAATCCATGGGACCAGCGGACCTCCCGCAGGCAAGCTGCCGAAGACTGCCTGATTGCCACCCCCGCAGGGACCGGCAGGGCGCCCCCTGCGGCTTGCCGCCCCAGGCACGCGCGTGGAGCACTGGTGCCTGGAGCCGCCGCTGAGCAGACGTTAGAGCTTCAAGGAAAGCTGCCTATCTATCAGAAGTATTTTTCTAAGGGCCTCTCCCAATAGTATGCAAGTACCATCTCTCCGTTTTGCTAGTTTTTTCCCCACATCAACATCATTGCTGTTCCCAAACCCGCACAGATTCTGTACGTTAGTCCCAAGATCAGAAATGTAGGAGTCTGCACTCCTCCACAGACCATCTGGCTTGCTCGTTTGTTTTTGTTTTTAGTGCCTAGCGATTCGATCACTGGTGTTGCTCTTCGAAAAACTCCGATAGTTCCATGAATGCACCAAGACTTCCCTAAGAACTAGTGGAAAAGACGGTCAAAGGGTGTTCATTCTAAGGTGATATTGGGAAACATAGCAGATATTCAAACAATTTTTCAGGAAGGACAATTTAAACCAGGACTTAAACAGTTAAAATGTGAAGTTTCTTGGGGTCTGAACTCTTTAGATGCTGCTATAACTCTCTGTCAGTGCCTGCAATGTATCAGGCAGAGAAGCAGACAGACTCCAGTTCAGAGGCCTCCTATAACTTCTATTGCATTTTGGCTAGTTTCCAGCTTTGTTGTATGACAAAAAGCAGGTTTACTCTCTTCCTCCCCAAAAAGTGTCTTTTAGAACACTGTGAGCGTGCTCAGGATTACCTCAAGCCTCGAGTTTATCAAATCAGGGCTCATTTGGTTCTCTCACCCTTACTTAGGAATAACCATACCCTGATTTTACCTATACAAAACTGCTTGTAACAAGTGCATTTGTTCTGGAAAATAAAGTAACAAGAAGGGCAACTAGCCCAACTGAGGCATTTTATAAACATAACCACATAAGTCTTATCCTCTTATCTGACTTCTGAGATGGACATTTTCAGATTGGGGGCAGTGTTGCCAACTCTGTAATATTTGTTGTTTTTCTGAAAAGCACGGCTCCTGGAGGCTAGGGATTATGTGAGAATCTCAGCTTTCGTTAAAAGCCACCACGAAATTAAGTTTCTAGACTTTGTGGTACTGACAAAGGGCGTAAAAACATGACCCAACTGCACCCTAAAGGATTAGCAACCAGAGTGGCAAATAAACTCTCAACATTTATTTTTAATCTCATTTTTAAGCCATTTTATGATTTTTGGGGGCCTGACTCAGGATTTTTGAACACTTGGGATTGGCTATAGTGGTGGTGCTTAGACGTTAACATTAAATGAAAAATGGGCGATTGTCTCTCCACACTGCATACTGGAAGTACATCCTGCACATTCAGACAACATAGTCCATTGATTTTTCCTCACAAGAGAAGGAGCCTTACGGCCAGGAAAGATGTTTAGCTTTTCTCTGAAACTTGACCTCCCATTGGTTGACCTCTCCTTTGCCTCCAGACCGTTAGCATCTCATTTCTCCCAGGAGAGCAGGAGGGAGATTAGAGGAACACAGGGAAGACTCTGGCTTCTGCACTCTCAGAAGGAGAAAGAACTTTTGTCTCTCTTATTTCAGATCCAACATTGTTCTCCGAGGTAGAACAGTAAAGACCCAGGAATCAAGTAACTGCACTTCTGGCTCTGACAGAGTAGGACAAACACTGGGGAACAGAAGACAGCTGAAAAGAGAGTGGGGACACAGTTTGTGAGTTGCCTCTAATCTGACGGGTGTTTTGGCCTATCTATCCCACCCTGAGTGGAAACTAATTGACCATGATTCCTGAGGAGTAGGGGTTGAAATAAAGGTAATTGTATGACTTTCTTCAACATAGGACCCGATTTACCAGATTTTCTTTTGTGCTTGGGGAGTATGAAGAGAGCTTATATAGGCTAGAGATTCCCCTGGAGGGCTTCCCTGGTGTACAGCTATCTCTGCTGGTGGAGTTGACACTGCATCTTCCTGTGCAAACTCCACCACCTGCTCTCTTCCCACACCAGGGCTGGGATGCATGACATAGGAGAGGAGGATATATATATGCCAGAGAGTGGCTGTGTCTAGGAAGAGAAGGGAGAAGAGGATGGCAAAGCAAGGCTATACTAGGCCCAATTCTATCCTGCCAGATGGTCTTGCACTAGTGGTATAAGTCAAAGCAGTACCCCCTGGAGCTTTAAGTTACACTGGGACTGCGCAGAGCAGAATCAAGGATCTGGGATCAGCTCCCTGTCAACCCACCCTCTCCACTACAACCAGTTTAACACACTAAGTTTAATGGGGCTATGGGATCACAAGGGCTACAGGACTGGGACCACTGATACAAAAGTCATTTGAATAGAACCCACAGCAAATAGAGCCTTGATGTGGGAACTGCTGCCTACCTTGTCTTCCACCAGTCTGGTTTGCCACACTCCTCCTGCATACATGGTCTTCTGAGGAGCTGACACAATGGGAATTACTTCTGCCCTCCCTCACACCTTGTTAGCTTTACGTGACTTTCCCCTCAGCACCCACCTGGTGATGGACGTAGTGAGGGATCAGCATGGCAGGGGGGGTGGGAGGGGTTGTTTCCTTTGTGGGTTTGCTTACTGTTCCCTGGAGAAGGCTTTGGTTTTAAAAAAATGCATCATTCCTTTCTGACGAAGGGCCGATCCTACAGACGCTTTGTACCAAGCATAGTGTTTACATTTGTGACCGATTCCCATGGCACCATTCACTGGACTAAGCACCATGTGCAGTAGTAAGTATTGCCAGGCTCTAACCCAATGCCAAAGAGGAGAACTTTCAAGAAAGTTTGTAACTGAATTACGTCCAAGGCTAACAACAGAAGATAACAGTTTCTTTCCCCCAGTCACTCCTAAAGGAAAATAGGCAATGTAACAGTTTATATATATTTCTGTTTCAAAAACACCTTCAACAAACCACATACACACAGAGTTAATTTTCCCTGCTCTTTTGCCTCTTGAAAGGTTCGGCACTTCGACCTCTTGCTATCAGCTCCTTGACTGTAGAAAAGACACAGTGTAAAGATGCCATATACATCTTTGGCAGACCTGTGTGTGTAATTAGTCCTACCTACTGGAGGGGAGCGAGTTAGAAACCAGAATTTCTGTTGTTGAGGAAATTCCAATATTTTGACATTCGTTTTCATTACAAGTCGGAATGAAGAGCCTAAACTGCCTTCAGATGAAAATTCTATTTATTTATTTTTTAAATTTGGAACTCTCAAAATGTTTCGGTGCTGAAACATAATATACTAGAGGGACACTGTCACAGAGCTGGTCCTCCAAGTCAGATGTCCAGGCTACCTGTGACTGGCTCCATGAAGGGAATGAGTCAACCCAGGTCCACTGGGGATAGTTAGCTGCCTATGTAGCAGACAGGCAGGCAGTTAAGTAAGGACCACCTGGGCCTAATAAAAGGCTTAGGAGAACTCAGTTGAAAGAAGTCTCCTGAGGAGAACAGAAGCTCCAGAGGAGAGAAGCTCCTAGGAAGCCTGAACTGGGCAAAGTTCTCCAGGCAGAGAGGTCGGAGGAACCCTGAGCAAATGGGGGTGAAGACTGCAGAGCTCTCCAGGCCCCAGAGACGCCTGACGCTGTAGCAGAAGGAGCTGCTGCTGGAACCTAGAGACTTTTGTTCGGGCACTTCTAAGTTTTATCTGCAGCAAGGGTTCCTTGCATTCCAAGCACCCTGCATATCACCCTGCCTGTCATCCCCACTCTCCCATGCCAGGGGCTGTGTGCTGCCCCTCCCACTACATTCCCCCAGTCTCTTCTTCTCCCTCCCTCATTCTGCCTTCCCTATGCCAGGGGCTCTATACTCTCTCATTCCCTCCCTTTCCCCATGCCAGGTTCCTCTGCTATCCCCCAACTCATGCCAGGAGTTCTGTGTGCCCTCCCATATTCTCTCTCCCCCATCACTTTCTCTTCTCTCTCTCTCTCGGAGACAAGTGATGTAGGGTTCAACATTTTAAACTTTAAGAGGATGGGAAGAGCTGCGATAGTGAGGTAGGAGTATTGTGTTAATAGCTCCCATCACTCGGTTCTTTGATCTGTAAACAAATACCATCAAGTTGAGTGTAGGACTGGGGTTAGCTTGCCCAAAAATATTAATATCAATATTAAAGTTGAAATGAAATCAAACAGAGAAAGATGAAACAGTGTATTTAGACGCTTTCCATGAAAAATTTCATTGCAATTGACACATTTCCCATGGAACATTTCTATTTAGACAAAAACCACATTTTCTTTGACCAACTGTAATATCTTCTGACTTAGCTCTGCTCTACACTACAGAGTTAGGTTGACGCAAGGCATCTTAGGTCAACCTAACTCTAAGGCTATGTCTACACTACCACGGTAAGTCAATTTACACTATGCAACTCCAGCTACATGAATAACATAGCTACAGTCGACGTACCTTAGGTCGAGTTACCATGGGGTCTACACCGCAGGGGGTCAATGGGAGAAAATATCCTGTCGACTTACCTCACTCTTCTCGTCAGGGGTAGAGTACAGGGGTCGACTGGAGAGTGATCTGCAGTTGATTTGGCGGGTCTTTACCAGACCCGCTAAATCGACTGCTGGTGGATCAATCTCAGAGCCTCGATCCCCGCTGTAGTGTAGACCTGCCTTAAGTGTCTACACTAAAATTTCACTTCTGCAGATATAAGTCGCCTGCTACACCCACTTAATAATTCCACCTCCATGAGAGGCATAGAGTCAATGTTGATGTAGTTAGGTTGATGCAGTGTCAGTGTAGACATTGACTGTTGCTGGCTTTCTGAAACCATCCCACAATGCCCCACATTGACAGTTCAAATCGGTGCAAGTGCTCCTGGTGAGGACGTGCACCGCCGACACAAGGAGCAAAGCGGAGACACACACAAGCGATGTAATTACTGTGGCGGCTGTATGATGATGTAAGTTAGGTCAACTTAATTATGTAGCATAGACATGCCCTTAAAGGATCTGACAAAAGGAGAATTTAATACTTTTTAGTCCTGTTATCCCTTCAGATGCTGTCCTGGCTCGTGCATCATCAACAGAAAAATTCTAATCACAGGGCCATATTCTGCCCTCAGTCACATCTCTGCAATCGATTGGAGCACTTGTCACTGATTCTTACTTGGACACTGTCATTTATTCTCACTACATCCAATGTCTCAGTGACATTTATTTTCACACTGAGTCACAGTTTGATTTTGGGTGAGAAATAGAATGTTTTCTGCTGGAAATCTGCAGTTCTGCACCAATGGAATGGCAAAGCCACAATATCATTTCTTCCAGAACTCAATGTGCATAACAAATACCATGTTTAATGACTTTATTCATAACACCTACGTGTTTGTTCTTGTTACTTTTACAATTCTCAGGCTCTGTCATACTTCGCTTTTTTAAAGGAGGAGGCATAAGGGTGAGAGAGTGAGATACTTATTGGCTTTAAAGCATGGTTTGACTCTGAAATGCAACTATGAAAATAGCACCCTGGGGTCCCATGTCTTCATGACTCTGTTCTAAACTTGTTCAGTCCACAAATCAAGGATATTTTTTCTGATTGTCAACCCTGCAAACCCTGAAAGCCAAGTTGTGTTTTCTGGCTTATTCGTCAGCAGGAAGGAATTCTGCAAACTTAGTTTTCCTCTGAGGACAACAGTATCATCCTTAAATTATGCCCTAGGGTTACACCTTTGCAATCCCTAGTGGCCTGCCAACCCCTTCACTAGTGATGGTGCTTATACAACCCACTGATCAGTGTGTATTAAGTGTACTTCTCTGTTCCCAATGCACAGATCATATAGGTCTGTTACAGTCCCAGCTACTTGGCTCTTTAGCTCAAGCTGTAGAGGCTTGCATTTGCAGCTCTGGAGGTCCCCAGTTCACTCTCCAGTGTCAGCCTTGATGCAGGCCATCACATAAGTGGGGGTTCATCTGGGATTTGAACTGCTGTGGGCTGCGGTGCTCAGGATGAGCATGTGTTACACATCCCCTTCTGAGCCTAGTGCACAGGGAAGTGTCTGGTACAGCCCCCACTGATAGGATAGTGAACACTGGGGATTGAGCTAAGCCTCTCCAGCACTAAACGTAGGAGTCTCTAAAAAGCTATAGCAGACCTATGTCCTCTCAAGACTTGTGCACAGAAACGAATGCATAAACACACACTAACCAGTGTGTTACACATGTGCCAGAAAGAACTAAGTTTGACTTTCAGATCCTAGGGTAAATTTTCTGGGCAAGAAGTTAGAAAACAGAGTGATACGGAATCTCATGCTGCTGTTTCTAAAGCATCACCTTGTAGGCTAAAACCTCCCTTTAAAACCACAAAACTATTAATTCGCCCTTATCCCTCCTCTTTGTGTGCCTGATCCACTAAGAGTGAGATCAGGCCCTTAAATAATATGTATCAGAAGGAGACCAGAAGCAATTAAGATAAAAAGATTAAAATATGTAGGTGTTACACACAAAAGCATTGAGCGACATGCTATGCACATCTATATGCAAGCAAACTGACATTGGGGTCTTACCATTTAGGATTTCAGACAGGTGCTAGCAAACTTTCCAGCAGCAAACATTTTATTTCTTGCTCAGAATCTGATCGTGACTCACCACTACAGGGGGGAAAAAGTGAGAAGAAATGCTTTGAAGCATTTAACAAACCAGGCTGAGGAACCCAGCAACCCAGAGCCTAGCTTGGAGGCTGAGGTCAGAGCTTGATTCTGAGGAATGCCTTGCCAACCTTTCCAAACTCTCTTTTGACTGGGGCTTGTTATCAGGCAGTATCACCTCAGGGTCACAAGTCCCAAGGCACTGCCTTAGTCCAAAACAAAACAGTTCCCTTCAAACGGTTTAAAAAAATAGCCCCAGACTAGAGGTATAAAGGTTGTTCAAAATAAAGCTCCCCGGTTAAATGGGAACAGTCTCATTCTATGCTTCTTGCCCATAGGCATCTTTTCCTGGTCTCCGGGTTGACTCCACCACCGTTTCTGACCCTGCTAGTATTTCTCTTCTCTTTCTCTCTGATTCATAAAGCAGCTGGCCCTGATGGGTTTGAGTTGCTTTGACCTCCCAGACTCTTTACGGTCTCCTGCCTGATCCTGGGTTCTTTACACAAGGATGGAATTTTATAATATTTTTCTTCCTGGGTGACCTCTATCCTTGGATCCACAGGCCTCCTGACACTCAAACAAGCAGTATATCCCTTTGCAGTGATCACAAATTTTTATATGAGGTCAAGTCTGCATCCTGAAGTACAAAATGTTTGGAGTCCGAACTAAATTTAGTTTTTGCCCTTGGGCAGTTCTCACTGTGAAAATATAGAAAAGGGTTCTGGTTTGGTAGGTTTCTGCTCACTTGTCAGGTTCACACCAGTTCACGGCTTCACCGGTGCTGGGTGAGGACAGAGGCCTGAGCTGTGATACAGCAATGGAATTCAGGGTGAAGAAGAGTGAATTCCTCCATCTAAAACTGGGGCATAATAATGAGAGGTTCCAAAAACTACAGCGAGGCACAGTAACTGCAGAGCCCAGTAGAGCCATGACTCCATGAGACGCTGCAGTGAAGCTTTAAGAATAATTCTGTCCCCCTTTTCTTGGGCTGTGAGCTCACAGTAGCAAGAAGAGGGTCAGGTAAGGAGCAGTAATGCAACTACCTTTCCACTCCTGACAATTCAACAGCTCACACCTTTCTTATGATCTACACGTTTTACCAATGGCATTTTTCCTCACAGGGGTGCTAAATGTTTCATACCCATTTGCCAATTTCCTTATATTTAACTGAGAAAAAGAAATTCTCTCTATTTATCTATAAAGTGTACTTAAAAATATAAGGGTGAGGGGAAGGAGATTAACAAATTTAACATAAAAGTGATCCATAAAAAAAAAAATCCAAGTTTTATCGCTTAATATTAAAACTAAGATGTTAAATCGACTGAACGCTCCAGCTGCACGCAAGGCACCAGAGTGGTACTGAAGCCAAAAATGAAGATGGAGACGGACCAAAAATAAACCCTTCTGGTTTGAGCAAGCGTTTCATGTCTGCATCAGAGAACTAACTTTCCGAATCCTTCCTGGAGTTACAAACAAAGGGCCAGATCCAGCAACCTTTACTCATGCAAGTAAACTTTACTCATACAAGTAGTCCCTTTGATGCCAATAGGAAAGGCAGGATTAGATAAGTGAGTAATAATGGATACAAGATCTGACTTCAAAACTGTTCTGTGGTGGGGAGAGGGGGAGAAAGCCCCTCAAACAGTGTGATTGTGGCAGCATTCGTTACAGCGGGAGAGTCAGCTGTACTCATAGAAGTACAGTACCATTGATAGGCAGCTCCTTTCTATGAGAACAATATGTTCTCATAGAAAGGAGCTGCCTATCAATGGTACTGTACTTCTATGAGAATCCTTCCTGTTAGACAAATGGCTCACCTGACTGTTCAAATATTGTCCCAAGCAAAATAAATGCGATTTAAAAACAAACAACCCCCATGCCCCCCAAAAAACAGCAAATGGATATATTTCAGATCAGACATGTACCAAACATGCTAAACAGTTTTCCATTAAAAGGGGTGAGAACTGGTTCCTTCCAATAGCGTCAGTGATTATAACACATCTTAGAAGGGTACATTTGACAATTCAGACTTGGAATATTCTATGCAATAAAAACATGCAAGTGCTTTTAGTTTGGCTCTGACTTTCAACTTGTACGATTACAATGTTTTGAAAGATTTATCAAACTGCGGGGGGAGGGGGGAGAGAAGGGGAGTAATTTATTGCACTAGGCACAAATAACCCTCTAAAGTAGCATGAAAGGAAAACGGTGCTCAGGTTTTTAGGATCTCTTTCAGGAAATAATAATCTGTAGGGAAATACAGTAATCATCTTATTGGTTTATATCCTTTAAAATAAGAGTACCAGTATTTGCTAAACAAAAATTACAATGCAAGGTATGTATTGTATTTTCAGAGTCTCACATATAAACCCACACCACTACTAATGGCATTTCTGAATAGGTCCATCTATGGGGTTTGAACCTGGTATCTCAGATCTAAAAATCTATAAGCCTCTGTTGTTTGAGCTGAAAAAATCAGATCCATTGTCTTCAAGGTGGGAGCAGACTCAAGCCTTTTATGTAGTCCAGTCACTATAGGGGGACATTTTGGCCAGCACATTACACATATACGAAAAAATAGACCCAATTCTCCCGAGAGATCCCAATTTGAAACTCAATTAAGTGAGAGAAGAATTGGACCCAATGATTTTAGCTTATCTTAAGTGCTGTCTTAGGACCTGCTTTTACTCCCATTGACATGAAACTTTTAAACTTCTGATTCCAGATGTGAAGGATCAGGCCCTAATGCTTTCCAGTCAAAAGAAAAGTACTAGAGTAGTGTAGATTTCAGGTTACCATACTCCATCACTTAATTCACAAACAGGGTTTGTTACTCAAAAACTAGGCTTTAGGAATCTGATGTATTATGGGCCGGGGTAGAATTTGTTTTCAGGCCTGTCACTCAAGAATTCAGCCAACAACAGATAAGGAGTCCATTTTGATGCCATTGTCACACTAATTATCTACATGAGACTATCCTAACTGAAGTAGTGGAGGGGGGGGATTTTGAGTATTTGTAGTTGAATGTTAAGTAGGGGATTTTCCCCAACCAGAGATGAGGGGAGAGAATGGATGATTTCCCTGCACGAAAGAGGATTTCTTAGCATCATCATGTGCTGTTCTCTGGAATGTAAAGAAGGAGATTTTTGTGCACACTGACAATCTCTCTATTATGGCTCTTGTGAAGCATGAAGAAAGTGGTGTTACGGAAAGGAAATCTTGCTGGTTAAGTCTGCTCTTGTGTCAAAACAAAAAGAAGATATGGGAGGCTCAGTTGCAGCTTGAATGGGCCTCATCTCACCCTCTCCTGGCACAGCTCTTCATCTATGGCAGAGAGAAGATATTTACGGCCATCAGATATCTGAAGCAGGAGCTGCCTTTTCTCTGATGCTCCAGACAGAGCAGAAACAGAAGAGCTGAGTAGAAGAAGGTGAATGCAGTGTTACAAAAAAAATTCTTGTTGCATATTAGCAGTGCCTTGCAGCTAACACTAACTGAAGAACTGACATATGCTATTCAGACTGATGGATCCAAGGAACCAAAGTAAATAATTGCCTTTGTCAACAGAGATGGTCTCTGCTTCCCTAGGAATGCATGAAGAGCTCAGTTGCCTCTGCTTTTTTCTCTAACTTCTTTTAAAAGAACTCTTGCATACTACTACTACCTATTGCACTGTTTGCAAATACTGTAAAGCGGAGAAAAAAAAATCACTTTTCCCTGAATACATGTTTTCCATATTAATTCTGGCAGAGAGCGTACAATTGGTTTAAATAAATTCTTGGCCTATAGAATCCGATATAGTATCAGATATCCCCTCACACTTCAAGGTAGATGCAAATTGGAGGTGATCTCCACAAAAGACTAGCCACAAGTTAGAGAAAGAAAGAAAGAACAGGTTAGAAATTGGATTATGGTTCCTGTGCAGATGAGTGGCTACTGCATTTCACCTAATACGTTTTTCTTGATCTACCAACCAACCACTCATCTCTGGTAGTAGTGTCCCAAGTGACTAGCTGAGTTGAAGTATATGGAAAATGAATGCATCAGGTGTAGATCCTGGATACTTGTATTGGTGATGTAGTTGACAGAGCAGAGGGCTAGTATATTCCTTTTGTGGCCATGTTTCCTGCTTATAGAAACAACCTCTATTTGAGAAAGGGCTACTAGGGGCACCTGTGCAGTTTATAGCTACTTGTGTGCCAATATAAATCAAGCACAAATGCCATCTTGGTGACATAACGCAAGGCTTGCGTTTCAGAGAGGCCACATCAGAAGGCAGGTTCCAAAGCAATTCATGTGAGAAGAATCCACTTACACTGGAACATAGCAATCAAGGAGCCTGCTTAGCTTTCCCCTTAGCTTGTTTGTGCTCTACTCTCTTTTTTCAGGCAAAGACGGCTGTGTAATTCTATTGACTAAATGTCCTCCTTACTAGCAGAGTCAGGAGAATTGCCACCATCCTGTATCTTTTATAGAAGTACCCGCTCTACTCTAGAAGGGAAGAATTGCATTGTGGTATTAGACGACGTTTTAGTGCTGAGTCACTCCAATCTGAACAACCAACGTACTAGAACTAGGGCCGGATCCAGTACCTGTGGAAATCAGGAAGCCAAATCCTGTTGACTTCAAAAAGGGTTAGATTGAGCCTTTCATTAAACAGTCATCCAATAAATCCTGGGTCAAAGGTCTCATCCTGGTGCAGATACAAGAAGGGAAATACTTTGAGGGTTGCTTGTTAGCATGGATATTTTGCTTATCTGACTTATTTATTCTGCCCTTGAGTACAATGTCATCTTATCCTTGATAGGACCAATCCTTAAACCATAATTCTGGGCATCCTTGTCTATTATTTATATGGGCTGATTCCATACTCATGTGAGTAATATTAGTAAGCTTTTTGATTCTTTTAAACAGCAGGTCTTTGTGTTCCACTGCACATTTTAGCAGGGGAAAATAAGAATCATATAGGTATTGCAAAGCATGGTAACCACTATTCATGTTGGCTGGGATTTTCTAAGTAGTCCAAATCCTATTGAAATTAAACAGTAGTTGGGTTCTCAACTCTTTGGTTCCTTTGAAACTCCCAGCCTCTCCTTTTTACTCTCTGGACAGCATGATGAGCCTGCAATAAGAGATGAAACAGCCTGTACACTTATTGATTGTGTTTATTTAAAAGCATTTCTGTGGAGCTTGTCACTACGATACGCCCACTACATAATGAGGGAACTTGAGAATCCAGTAATAGGAGTCAGACTCCAGGGACCTGGTGAGAAGGTCACACATGCGAGTGTGACAGCCAAGAACTGAGAGTAGGAGAGGGAAGAGATGACAAACCTCTCCGGGCTAATGGGCTTTGAGAAAGGACGTTTACATGATTAATCTCGTAGACTGTTAGCCAAGCAAGAACGTCTGCAGCAAACAACAAGAGAGCCCATTCCTAAGTGAGAAAATGTATTTCTTTTACCTCCCTCATTTTGAGGCTTGTAAAAATCCAGGTTAAGAACTTGATGCCACAGCTTTAAAAATGAGAGAGAGAGAGAGAGAGAGAGAGAACACACACGTGACCTCTCTAGTTCATCACCAGTAGCCTTTTCTACAGCTCACTCAGTAGCAACACTGGTGGCTAGCTTTGGAAGTATTTGAGGGAGCAGTGTGCGGTTTCTTTTTCTGCATTTAGATTTGAGTTCATTTCTGTGCTCTGCACATGTCTGAGGGGGGTGACTGCAAGTCAAGAGGAAAAATGTTTTGATGAAGGAAAGAATCATATGGTCAAACTATTTCGGTCTGCACATCTCCCTCCCTGCCACCACCACAGTGTTGACTTCATTACAAGCAGGGTCTCTAATTTACAGGAGGAAGGCCCTGAACTTCAGTCATTTAGTATAGATGCATATATAACTAGAATCATCAACACATCCTTCCAAAACCACCCAAACATACCTCATCTGAAATCAGGCAGTCGTGCTGCTATCTAACAGTAAGAGCTCTTGTTTGTATTTGAAGAGAAACCAGTCTCATGGTTTACTTCAGTCTTACTTCTCTTACCTCTATTTGAAGTAACTTGTGAAGTTCAGACAGTCTACATTTAGGAAGGGGCCTTTCTCCTGATGCAAGACAAATAGAAATAGTCCTGCCAACTAAGAGAGAGAAGAGACAGGTTCTGAAAGAAAATGCTTCCTATAATAAACAGCCATATTTAACCAGGTAACAAATCGGGAGTTAAATGAGCGTGTGAGGGGCAGAGAAACAGGAATAGGGTCGAGTGGAGGTTGGACTAAAATTGTTATGAAATTTGGAAAAGGAAATGCAGGAGTGTCATGTTCTGCCTCTTGCCCTCAAGATCGTTTTGCAGTTTTCAGGCCTTCTTCAGCTGTAAGGGTTTATATCCTTTCAAAAACTCTTGGTGATTTTTTTAATCCTTACCATTGTGACTCTGGGTGTCCTTGTTTACGCTATATATGTCCACTCTTTATGAATCATGCTAAATTCTTCGCCTTAGTGGTCTCTTGTGGCTATGAACCCTTTTGAAAAATCTGCCCCCAACTGCAGGTGTTGTGACCTTCTGAATATTTTGGCTTTAGTGCCTATTCCCTACAAGATGTATCAAGACACTACAGATCCACATTTGAGGAGTAAAGGAAAGGCTCATACACCGGGACACAGATGATTTCATTCTGGGTATGATTTTGTGCCACCAGTCAAATATTCTGAGGCGTCGTCATTTAAAAATAAGTTTTAGTCAGGATTTTTCATACCGCTGTCCTTTATTTCCTTGAAACATAGGCAGTCACTCCAGTTAAAGGGTGGAAGGGGATGATTCACGAGAGCAGAGCTCATGACTTACAGCTAGGTTAAACAACAACTAAAGGGAGACATAACAGTTTACAATTACTTGAAGAGGGTAAATGCCAAAGAGGGAGAAGAACTATTTTGCTCAGTAAAAGGGATTGTGAGTGAGATGAAATTGTTAAACAGAAAATAGAGGCTGAATATAAAGAAAAACTTCCTGAGAACAAGATCAAGAGCTAGTGGCCTGTGGTATATCTCCCAACTGATGAAAGCACCATAACCGGCACATTTAAAACTACACTAGACAAAACACTAGCAGATATACAAGAGGGAACAATCCTGCACTGTTAGGAAGAAGAGCTAGACAGTTAAAGAGTCCGCATCTGATATTCTAATAGTAGAAGCTCCATTTCTGTCAAGAGCAGAGGCTATTTGAGAAACTAAAGTGCATTACTCAATGATGTACAGGAGTTTGGAATCACATTTTCAAGTTGTACTGCAGCTGCCTTCCTCCTAGTTTTTGTGGTAACAGTATTACCATATTTATTTCACCAACAGGGGTTTCACTTTGATTGTTTAAAAGTAAAAAGATAACTGAGCTGATATTGTGGTGGTAACAGTGGCACGACAACCACTCATAGCTAGAAGAGAGGACTTTCCACCAAATCAAAATTTGTTAACTACAATTGACAGTAAACCATGTGCATTCAGAAGGTGAAATTCACTCCTGTGCAGAAGGGGAGCATGAAAACTATGCCAGTACTTCCTTCCCAGTTAGGCCTTCAAAGCAGTACTGAAGTTGGACTTAGGTATTCCATAGGCTTGTGTGGGTCCTCTGAGCCAGGTTCAAATTCCCCCCAAGAATGCAGACACATTTTGTCTTGAGCTTCATATTTATCCTCTCATTTATATAGCACCAGGTACATGCATGGCATTTTACAAAGCAAATCTAGACAAGTTCCTTGGTAAGAAAACCTTAAAAAACTAAGTTCAGACAGATTGGATGAAATAAACACAGGGAGGAAATGCAGCAGAGGTAGGACAACACCACGTGCAATGGGCTTTAATTGCATCAAGAGGAAGGGGAAAGAGGGGCTTTAATTCAAGAAACATGGAATGGTTTGCTACAGGTGTAGCTATCCTAAACCAACAGAGGCACCCTTCAGTTCATACATAGAAAGACTGGCAGCATTCCCCCCCACTAAGAAAACAAGGGCTTAATGCACAGCTTTGCCAGAGCAGAGCAAAACAGCTGGGGCAGACAAAAGTGACCCTAAGACACTTTCCCCATCTTCCACTGTCCCAAGACTTACCTCTTCCTTGACCCCATTGGGGTGGTTTGTGCCCCCAGGGAGGGAGGCATCAATTCCTACGCTCCCCTTCCACCGAGGGAATAGCAGCTGTCCCTTGCTCTTGCACTGGGGTGGGTAGGTAGGTAGGTAGGAAGGTTCCTTATGCCCTCCCATAAAGCTGCACAAGGAACAGGGACAATTACAGATTTCCTCCTCCTCCCGCTGCCAACAGAATGAGAATGAAGAACCGAAGAGGACCACATAGGCTAAGAGAAGGACTGAATGGAAGACAGGATGCTTAAGTCACCATTCCTCCTGCTCCCCCACCCCCCAGGTCACATTTCCACAGCACGCAAAGAGAAGGATGGAACCTGCCTTAAGAGTGAGTGGTGAGATTGCGCCAAACAAACAAACAAATTTAGCTGAACCATTCGAGAGAGGAAGCTATTTTGGGAGAATCTAAAGAGATATAGCACCACTGTACATCACCTCTTGGAGGCTAGAAAGGAGCTGGAATGTCCTCAAACAAAATTTAAATTAACTGCCATAGACATCCCAGCAATGCGTCTAGGCACAGAGTTAAACGTAGTGCAGATTTAAGGGGCTGGGGACAAAAGAAGCCAACGAACCCGTCTTCATCTCCCACGCGGTTTAATTTGGACACTTTTGTCTCATGTTCAGCAGGGGGGCAGGAGGGACAGACAAAGGATGGCATTGTGGGAAACGCCCTGGCCTGGGACTCTTGAGAGCTGGGGTTCAGTTCCTGGCTCAGCTACAGACTCCTTGTGTGACCTTCAGAAAGTCATTTGGGGGACATTTTCAAAGGCATAAAGAGAAGCTAGGTGTCAGGCTCCCCTTACTCTCTGTGCCTCGGTTCTAGAATGAGGATAATGCTTCGTTCCTCCGACCCTTTCTTAAATCTTGTCTATGTAGATATCCAGCAATTTTATGTACAGCACCTAGCACAATGAGCCTCCCCCCCCCAATCTTATGCTATCCTAACACGAGTAATAGTGCATTATACACAGAGTACAAGGGTTTGCAGGACAGGACAGGATTTGCATTGGAACTGGAGGTTACGGAGGTAGATAGTGCTTACTAAACCTGTAGCAGCGTAACTTCTGCAAATGTATTTATAACAATATGCAGGCCATTTCATGTTATGCACACTTTGTGGGATTTTGGGTCTAACCTCTCTCTTCTGTGTTTAAGGAAGGAACGCTTTTCCACTTGACTGCCAACTTAGTTGTGGCTTTCGCTCCCTGCGGTATCTCTCTTGGGCAAGGGGCTATAAAGGTTGCCTGGATGGGGGACTCTAGAGATTGCAGATCTTGATTATCCCCAAAAAGCACTTTTCATTTGACAGTAGGTTCTTATGGCAGTGACGTCAGATGCATGATGTCTTTTTAGATTTATATATATATAATTAGCTTCCTGGTGCACTGTGGCACATCACATTAAAAAGCAAGCTTAAGAAACAAAAGGAAAAGCAGCATCTGGGAATCTTTACTTTTGCTCTGAATCCTTTTCTAGATGTTTCTGACATCCTATAAAGTTGCTGAAACATGCCTGCCATGTTTTTAATTGTCATTTTAAATACCAAAACTCAGAAGTCTCGCTTATGCTGTATGCAACCACAGTGTCTACTTATGTTCAAGCCCTTGGGCACCTTAAATAACTTAACTGTACACAGAGAGTGCTGTTCATTTCGTTTTTACAGCTTTTGCCTGTGCGGAAGGAGCTATAATGTCTTAAGAGCATAAATAAATGTTCATAACCAAAGAACGAGATCACAGCTGGAATCTACCTGCGCCTTGGATCATATTTCAGCAGTGGTAAAAGGCAAAGGAGCAGCTTATTGATTCATTTAACTCAAAAGGGCTGCAATCGGAGTGCCCCATACTTGCTAGACATATTGATGTAACGCCCTGGTGAAAGCATGTTACAGGGCCATTGCTGTGCCAAAGCCACCGAGGAAATTAGTCAGTTTCAGGACCACGCGGAGAGCTTCAGCTCAAGATGTGGTCGCTTACGCTTTTCGTTCGGGATCTCCCTGGTGTCGGCCAAGATGGTGGCCCTCACAGACTTTTTTTGGAGGCTAGAAACCCAGGGCCCGGAGCCAAATCTAAGTCTTTCCATTGACTTGAGTGAGCTTTGAATCAAGCTCCCACTAATGTGGTTTTATATATTCCCCCCACCCACCCGAGAGAAGGGCTATGCAAAAGATTATTGAAGGAATTTAGCCTTTTCATTTAGCAGAATATCCATGAGTAGATCATAACTTCTTCTACGTTAATTTATTATTCAAAAGGGTTTGACATGTTTTGTGATTAAAAATAGTCTCTCTTTGGTTGATCCCAAGCTGTTCACTGAGTGTTCAACAACTCAAGCGCTGGTGTTTAGTTGTAACTGGTTATGTAAGTCACATGGTAACGTTTCTTGTTCTCTAATTGGAGAAGTGCACAAGCATTTATGAGTTTTGTGTGCATTTCTTAAAATTCCCATGTGTGCAACTTTCTAACTTCCTTTGCAGAAATCTATGCCAGTAAAATGGGACCATAGCATGGTTTGCAGCTCACCAACACAAAAGGGATGCAGGCATGGTGGAAGCAAGTTTATTTAAACAAGTAGTAAAGGAAGCTTTACAGTTTACACCCATATACAATAAATGACAGAGGATCCTATCCTCTAGTCCTTAGGCAGAGCTCCCACTGACTAGGAGTTTGCCTGAATCATGACTACAGGATCAGGTTTAAAGAAGCAGGATTCAGATTTATTACCCTGATGTGTTTCTGTGAGTTGTGATTATGTATTATGCACAAGTCAGGGATGGATGAAATGGTTCAGATAAAATAAGATCCCTCTTCCAGGCATCGGCCATGTTTAATAGCAAATATGAGGGGGTCTTTTGAAGGATCTGGGTTTTTTTCCTTCCTTCCTTGGATGTTTGGGTTTCCTGAATGGGACCTGAACTATAAGTGCTGAAATACCAAGAGGACAGCTGGCCTCAAAGCCTTTCTGACCCAGCTTGGTAAACTCTCCTCATTCACAGTGGGTTAGGAACCAAACCTGAACCCCTGAAGTTCTTCCATCACAAACAATATACACAGTAATTAAACAGCGCACGTAATCGGGGCAAGCACAAGGCATAGGAAGATACTTACTATGGTGGTTGTGTAGGGCCTTCACCCTGGCCATCCCACAATCTCATTGCCACACCAGCGTGGCTATAGCCCCATCCCCTTTAAGGCCAGTTTCTCTTGCACCATATGCAGCTTTGATTTGGCTTCCCCCAGCACAACTTTGGTGGGGAACAAAGACTGCCTCTTTCAGGTGTCCCTACTGCACCATCAGGCATAGCTAATCCCACCACCGCTTTTGCTGGAGATAGGGGAGTTCTGCCCCTTTAAAGGCCATGTCATTGCAGCAGCATGGCTCTGGGCACTTCATGCCAAAAATTTAGGGTGGGTGGGGGGAGATAACAAGGAAATACATGGTTTTCCCCTTCAACTGCTGCACACAACTAATGGATCCTTCCAGCACCCTATAGAAAGGGCAGCAGGGGAGTACTAGATAGTGACACAGGACCCCCCACCCCGCTAAGATAAGCCAGTCTGTCTGAGCCCTAGAAAATCAGCTGTCCTGTGCCAGTGAGAGATTTCAAACTGCACCACATGCAGGGACTGTCAGAGCAGAATCAGAAGGGGATGTTCAGGACCAGATTGCTGGGCCACTGCGTACTGGCCATATAGGAGATATTTCCTCCTTTCCCCTCCACCCCAGTCCAGCCCCTCCAATAAAGAGGGAATCAACTCACTAGACAAGATCACAAGCTTGCCCAGGTCTTCTTATAGATCATGTTGAAGCCTCTGAAAGAGTTAAATGGGGCCCTAGAGATGATAAATACATTATGCAGCTGTGTAGGTGCCAGGAGAATTAATACAGGCTGTTGATGGCAGATTTTACAAACTTAACCTATACGGGGTGAATCATAATCTGCACCTTGCGTCATTCAATAAATGGGTCTTTTGAAAGTCTACCCACTGTGAATGGGCTGCTAGCTCTCAAAACGCAAGAAAATTGCTGTCCTGCCTACAGACTGCTTAGTAGTAGGCATCAAGAAAAGTTTCTCCCCCTAGGATATAACGCAATTGCAATAATTGGATTCAAACAAACAATCCGATGTTTGTGGGTTTGTTGTCTCTCTCAAAAGGTCAAAGGTTCTAACCGAAACAAATCCTTATATATTATGAACAATTTGCTTTTAATCGTAAATGGGCATCACTGTCAGATGCTGATGCTGCCTATCTCATTGTCTATCTGATTCAGTTCTGCCTGACATCCACTTTTTAATTATACCTTCACATGGAAAGCCTTGAAGATTTATCTAAATAAAATTTGCTTTTGTGCATTTCAACTGCAGTTGCCTGTTTGAAGGAAACCTCTCTATTTTGTAGTTACAGAGGGGAAAAGAAGTCTGTATATTAGCAGAGGATCTCTGCACTGAAGGGAGAGAATAATCATCTTTTGTTGAATGCAGAAATAATGAAAAACAAAAACAAACAATACGCTTTTGTTTTGCACAAGAAAGGCAGGATTTTAATAGTCTCTAAAACTAGAAAGAAAATTTCCATTCAAATGGAACCATGGAGTAGGTAGACACATTACAATATTTCAGAGTTCAGTGATTAAATTTAATACTGTGCCAAGCAGCAATTAGTTGATGAAGAGCATTCAAAAAAGAAATAAATCTGGCAACAAGCGAGGGACAGCTTCATAATAATACTGGGCCTCCAGCGGGTCTGCTGGATATTTTAATAGTTGTGGCAAATGGGGAAAAAAAAAAGTGAAATTTGATTTGTGTTTCCAAGGAAACTCAGAGGGGTCTTGAATACTGGAGAGACGGTGCACAATAGTACTTCAACACTTAGTGCTTCAATGCCCTCTGTTCGGATCAATAAGGCAGATTGAGCACAACTGGCTTGCCCAGGGCCACAGAGGAAGTCAGTGCCAAATGCAGGTTTAGAATATAGAAGTTCCTGATACCCTGTCTGATGTGAAGTCCATTAGACCATGCATCCAAGACCCCAGGAGGGTATAAGGATACGTCTACACAGGGATAAAGCTGTGTAGACCTACGGGCTCGGGCTGGAATCCGAGCTCTTGGACCCTCCACCCTCACAGGGTCCCAGAGCCCAGGCTCCAGGCCGAGCATCTACAAAGCAATTTTTCAGCCTGGAATGAGAGCCCCACAAGCTCAAGTCAGCTGATCCAGGCCAGCCGTGGGTTATCATCATCCCTGTGTAGATATACCCTAAAAGGCATAATCGTCTGGGGCTTGATCCTACAACTGCTCAACCTGAAATCAATGGGAATCCAATGCACAGAGAGACTACAGAATTTGGCCCTAAAGGACCTCTGCTCCATCTAAATATTTTAAAGATCGTGAAGCACTTTGAGATCCACTGATGAAGAGCTATAGAGCCAGAGGCAAAAGCAATTGCCTCATAAAGCAGCTTCTGCAAACTGACCCACATATCTCAGAAGCCTGCCGCATTCATTGCCCTTACATGAAGGAGACTGTAATAAAGTGGTCATCAAGGGGTTAACCAAGTTATTCAAAGTATTATTGGTTGGAGCTAATGTCCACCCCTTCCTTTACTTCCTGTTTAGGAAGTGCAACTTTTCCCATCCACTCTGTTGTGATGCAGTTAAATAAAGCAGCAAGTTCTCAGCCTGCAGTCTCGTGAGTAGACTTATTGTTGCACTGAAAAGTTCATTTACAAAAAAATAAAAATAAATAAAAAATAAAGAGACACTCTTCACCACTACCCATATACAGAAGATGATGTAGAAGAGTAAGAGGGCAAATGCTTCTTACATTATTTATGGCCCGTTATGGATTCTCCCATCCCACCCAAACTCATACAGCACACTCGCAACGCACAGAAGAGACATGCAGCTATGCATCAACACTGTGTGTAGCTGAATCAGATCTATTTCAGCAAGTAGCTGCTGGCTTTGTTTAGGAAGGCAAGAAAGTTCCCCTCGGTTATTTTATAGAAATAAAAGCTACCCCATCCACTGCTACAGGTGACCTTCAAAGGAAATAAAGCCTCCGCTTCAATATCTACTAGGTGAGTTCTCCCAGCACGTAACAATTGAATGTGGAGCTTTGCTGCTCAGAATATCTAAGTGCAGTGATGTGGACTTCTTATCAATGTATAAAGTGTCATGCACAATAAATAAATAAATTGTAAGTGTCTGCACAGCATAAGTTGTGGTGCTTGTTTACATAAAGCTGTTTTAAGCAACTTTTTCTGAGCCCTCTTGTTCCGGTCTTCATTCTACTCCCAGAATGCACTGCAGTCAAGGGACATTCCACTATTTTTATTTCAAGGCATGGACCCCTTATTTCAAAACAAATCATGGCCCAGAGTCTGTTCTCAGATATACCAATGAATGAAAAGGTGGAGTTGCATCATGGATATACTGTGGCGTAAACGGGAGAAGAATCTGTCCTTTGTTTCTAGCTCTGAATATCCAGAGCCATATTCTCTGCTGGTGCAAATTGATGCAGTCAAATTGATTCTGATCCAGTGCCATCTATTTACACCAGCAGATAATTTGGAGCAGAATTAATAGCCATCATAATGCTACTAGCAGTGATAGTTGACAGAGTTAACCTGTTTGCTAATGCCTGGGACTGCTCACTAGAAATTCTACACTCGTCTGTTAATTAACAGGGGATTAGGACTTGATTGCCTGATCTCATTAAGGGGTATTATGTGTTAGTGGATCCTTTTGTATGGTGTTGCTTTGCTCAGGCAGTTGCAGCTGCCAGGATCAACCAAACATTAAAAAAAAAGTCTCTGTTTCTCCAGCTTAAAGTTTCACATAAATCTGATGGTACCTTTTCAGACATGTCAGCATCTCCAAATCACGGAGGATTCCTGGTTGCCTTTGACATCATTAGGAGTTTGCAGGGACTCCGCTCCTCAGAAAAATTCAGTGCATGTGCTTTTAGGAGATGGATTCCATTGCCAAGTGGTGGCAACTGGCAAATCCAAGATGCTTTCTCCATGTTAATTAGAATGCCAAGAAGAGGAACGGCTTAGAGGAACAGCAGCAGCTTATGATGATTTTGCAATACCAGCAGCACTAAAGAGACAGAATATTTTGTTTAGTGCTGCTGGGCTGGACCAGTTTGGCAAACAGTCCGTCTGCTTACCCAAGGGCGGTATTTACTATCGAATGTCTCCCTACTGCAAATGGGCCAGGTAATTCAAACGACTCGTTCAAACCACCCTTGGAGGAGTCTGGTAGAAGTCTAGCCTGTAAGTAAATACATCTCTTCGCTACAGAGCGCACATCCTCTGTCACGTGATGTCTCAGTTATATCCTGGTACTGCCACTCCAACAAAAACTTCACTTTATCGCCCTCCGATTATAACATAGGCAACTTCACCACTGAGGCTGTTGCTGCTGTGCTGTCCAGTGTCAGTGGGTTACTGGGAACTGGAAAAATACCTACCGAGAAAACCAGTCAAGCTCTCGAATGATGACACCAAGGACTCTTTCTTTCCCCGCCTTTGTTACTGCACACTGGGCAATCATCCAGTCAGTTCCGCTCATTCATCTCCAGAGCAAATGTTTCAAAATCCAGCCTGCACATATGATCAGCATTAAGACAAAAATTCAACAACATGGAGCAGCCTGCTGCTTGGGCTGCACTGCCAGTTTGGAGTGTGACTTTCCTTAATCTAAGCCCTGGATTTGTTATTTTAGAGGATTGAGACACAGAGGATCATGTTGGCACCCCATCATTCAAAGTATCTTGTCTCTAAATAAAGGGTCAATGGGAGTTTTGTCTGAGCAAGCTGCAAGCATAAGTTGTTCTCAGGATTTGACCCCCTACAGAATATTCAGTAGTGAACAGAATGTCAATTTGTGATGGCAGAATACAGGATAAACTATGAAAAAAAATATTGTGGTTCTGAGACGCGCTGAGCCTGGACAGACTGAAGTCCATGGGTGGCCAACACCTCTCAGGAGCGGAAGCCTTACCCAAAGACTAATGAAGTCAACGGAAAGACTCTCATCAACTGTGGAGCAGGTGCTTGGCCTGATGTCTATTGCACAAGAATTGCGATGAATATTCTTAGTCAGAGAATGATTTTTTTTTAAACGACCTTTCTAAAATAATGATTACCCTGATTCACTGATCTCTTCACACAGAAACAACATTTGCTACTGTTATTATTTCCCCAGAATTAAAAATTCCTTTAAATTAAAAAGAAGGAAACAAACAAATGCCAGCCTTTTTGCTACATGTAGTTGAATATTAATACAGTGGTCATGTGTCACTTCAACTACTCTGTTGCATCTTAAAATTATTCCCATACTCTCTGACCCATAAGACAGGCCAGGGCTGGAGAATGAACATGGACACAAGGTGGGTTGAAGGCACGGCCCAGGGAGAGTTCCACTGTGCAGAGGCATCCAGGGAAGTTACTGTTGCACCAGTGTGTGAAAGAAATGGAGTGGAAGAGGTGGGGGAATGACCTTGATTTGAATGTATGTGTGGCGGAGGGGGTCTAGATAGTCTTTCTATGGCTACTCCCACCTCAACCTTCCCCTACCCCCATAAAAGATGCCACTGCCAGGAACTGCTGTAGATGCTAGAGCACCAGTTGTGAGATTGCAGATCAGTATACAAAGTGGAGGGGAGGTGGTCCACGAGATGTGGGGCACTGGAATGGTTATCTGACAACTCTCAGGTTAACAACAGGCTTGTATAAAAAGACAATTCAAATCGCTCGGTAAAAATAGGCTTGAAAAGAAGAAAGTCAGCACAGTAGAGTGTTAGGGATTCCGTTTAGCACTGCTCTTCTGTTTAGCTCAGGTTTCGTTTTTCCACACGTAGAAACACATGTATAGACTTAGCGTACTACACAATGCCTTGCTAAAGTCACCCAAACGGCAGCTACAACCATATCCAAGATCAACAAGTCTTTTTCCGCAAACAGCCCGTTGTGTTTAGTAAGCATTTCCCCTGGATTTTCCCATTTACCAATCCACTAACAGGTGTTCTGCAGCTGAACATGAGCTATTTAAGGGTAACCTACATAATAAATTCTCAAGCTGGCAAGCAATGTTAAATAAGTAGCTAGTTACCAGCTGTGGGTAAACTTTGTTCAGACAAAATATAAACACTCTCAAGAAGACCAAAGAAACAAGATTCTTTTTTCTGTTTAGTTTATTAGTTTCCCCTCTTTATGCTTTGGTACAACAAGTCCTAAGGAAGAGAATGGGGCCAGCAAAACTGTACATTTTCGTTATGTGACATTATAGAGCGGCTGTCCTTAAAAACTTTCCACTTTTACTTTGGATAACTAAATAGTGTGCAATACTACCTCTACTTTTATAGGGAATAGCTAGTGATATATGGCCAATACTGAGGGCAGATTCTTTAAGGCAGTTGGATTCTCCCCCGCCCCCCCAAGAGAAAGCACTACGGGGAGAAAAAAGTAAAAATCTTGCTTATTTAAATGCCAGGTGTGCCATTTTTCACTTTCAAGCCACACCAGGATTTTGTAAGCCCCATTCTTGCATCCTTCCCATGTCAGATTTTAAAAGTCTCTTTCCAGGAACAGTGCAGCGTGTTGTACAAACTGTGAAGTTTTGTATGAGGAAGAGACCCCATTATGCTATGGTGTTCCTTATGGATGGAGCATTACGCACCCACTTGCTCAAATGAATAAAAAACGTGCCCAGGTCTGGCTGGTCCATATCACCCTGAGAAGGCTTCCTTTGATTAAGGAATTTGTTTTAAACAGGAGTCCTAGAGTCCAAAAACTGAACAGGCTGTTTCTGGGCTTTCCTATTACTGAGGTTCTTACATACAACTATTTCTGAGAGGACTGGAGTATGTGGGACAGGTTTCAGGGCCCGAATGACCAATTCATCCAAGGAAGTTGAGCAGAGAAGAGGAAGTTTCCTTTGGCCTCTCCCTTCAGTGATCTGTTTTTGTGGGGGAGCAGAAGTGGATGGGGCCTTCATTAGAACAATTGGTTTCAAGCACATCAGCTTGGTACAGATAAACAAGCAGTTCTGTCTGTGTAGCTATGAATGCAAGTGTTTATGGCCAAGGTGCATCTTTCCAGAGATACCTATGGGGGGCAGAGGCCAGGAAATGGTGCAGGGGGGACCCCATTCCTACCCCCCCACACCTAAGCTCAGGATGGGCTGCCAGGTCAGTGTTTCAGGCAAGAAATCTTGCGGTCAACAAGTACGTATGAACGTCCATGGTCTCCTGGTTACATTCATGCCCATTTGCAGAGATATCTACTCATAACCGAAACAGATTCCTGCTTATTTGCAAACTTTCCAGGCAATGATGGGATTATATTCTTATGCAGACTGCAAAATTGTAGTAAATGCCAGCTCTTCTGTAATGTTGACATCTGCATAAGAATGCAAGTGCCATCGCTTCTAGTTTCTCCTTAATCTCGCCAACGATTACACATTAGCATTAAGTCCCTTTTTTATATTTAATCACACCTATTGATATTTAAGGGGGATATGAAGACCTGAACAATGGAAACAAGAACAAGACGTTCTGTGAAATAAGAGAGGCTGTATTGAAAGGGACATGTGAAACCTGTTAATAGCACTTAGGGTTTTAAAAATAAAGGTAACAGAGAAGTACTATCACTATGGAGTCTCTGCACATGCAATGCCAGCCCTCACAATAGCCATAGCAGAGAGAAGAAACTGAGTCATACCAAGGGGATCCAGCAGGTTGTTAATGAAGAAACAAGTTGTTAATCAAGTTCATGAAGTGGCAACTAGTTAAAAGGGCATGACACCCTGTAGTCAAGAAAAAGACATACCGTACCCTCCCGTGTGAGGCAGAGTGTTAAAAATGGGATATGAAACTCTGCCTGTGAAACACTTCTGTTGTGCCAACTATAGCTGATAAGGAGGTGTGTATCTGCACAGTGGACTAGTAGATAGAGTTGGACAAGCACGGGAGATTGCAACTCACATAACCCAGAGCCTGGATATACCAGCTAGGCAGATGCAGAGACTTGCTCTTTAAAGACCTCGAGTCAGGATCAGTTGTGGAATGTATTATCAGTGTGGGTCACTTCAGTATAGGGTCATGACGGATAGATTTTGCCAAAGTGGAGGGGATGTCTAAGCCCTACCAAACAAGATTTGTTCATCAAATCCTTGAAGTTACTGTTGTTGCTCTGGACTGAGACTGGTGTAACTGAGATCAGGATCTGACCTGCTACCTTTAAACTTTTACCTTTTTTAACCTACAAAAATACAATATGCTGTTGTATTCATTCAGTGGTCACAACAGCAACACGGAATTGGTTTTCTGGTTTCCCCAAGCCCTTGAAACAGAGGAACCTGGTAATTTCTCAAACCACAGGAAACTTAAAATACTTCTTTCAGTGTAGTTCCACAAAACACAGTTCCTGCACCAATGTGGATTAGAAGATGTTACATACAGTAGACTTTAAAAAGAAAGAGGCGCCTAAGGCGGAAGCAGAGTTGCCATTTCCCCTTATTCTTTTTTTTTTTTAAACTATCGCTAGAGCTGACATTAATAGTCCAAAATACAGCACTATCATTACTATAAGCGATAGCAATTTGTGTGTGTTGTGGCAGCACCTATAAGCCCCTATCAGACCAGGAACCCATTGTGCTAGTCACTGTACACAAAACAAAAAAAGTTCCTCCCCCGAAGAGCTTACCGTCGAAGTGAACTAGACAGTAACTATTGTTTTGCATGATTACTCTTGTAAACCATTATATAGTAAGGGCTTTAAAAGAAGAAAAAAAGGGGGGGAACTCAGGAAAGTGGAGACCCAGAAACAGATTCTCAGCTGGTGAAAGCCAGCATAGCTCTGCTGAAGACAATGTTGCTATGCTCATTTATCCTGCCTCCACCTTCTAAACAGGTTAATGTTATTCCCTTGTCTTGTTCGGGCTATGTCTGCACTACGGCAGCTACAGCTGCACCGCTGTGGCGCTTCTGGTGAAGATGCTGTAAGCCAGGCGTTCTCGAACTTCATTGCACCGTGACCCCTTCTGACAACAAAAATGACTACAGGACCCCAGGGCGGGGGGAATGAAACCAGAGCCCACCCGAGCCTTGCTGCCCCAGGCAGGGGGGCCAAAGCCCAAGCCCCACCACCCTCAGGCTTTGGCTTCAGCCTCAGGTGCTGGGGCTCGGGCTTTGGCTTCAGACCTGGGCCCCAGCAAGTCTAAGCCAGGCCTCGCGACCCCATTAAAATGGAGTCCTGTCCCACAGTTTGAGAACCGCTGCTCTAATCCAATGGGAGAAAGCTCTCCTGTTGGCTTAATAACTCCAGCTTCTGCAAGAGGCAGTAGCTATGTCGGCGGGAGGCACCCTCCTGCCAACATAGTGTTGTCCACACCGGCTCTTTGGTCAGTATAACTTCCATTGCTCAGGGGTGTGAATAATCCACACACTTGTGCGACATACGTTATACTGAAATAATGTGTAGTGTAGACATAGGGCTTTGGATCAGGATCCATGAGGCTATGATTAAGACCCAAGTCGGCTCTGCAAATGGGGGAAGGAGCATTGCTGTGTTCCCCACCACGTATGCCTGCCTAAGGGCCCATTGGCACACACAGCTACTGCTGCGTCTTTCTATATTGCCTACGCAAGTTCAATTTGCTTTTAGAGCTCCTCTCCACCAGGATAACTGGAAGAAAAGACATGCCCCAATTATAAGAATTTAGTATAGTCCAATACATCAGAGAAACAAGGAGCTGTGAACTTAATCCCTAAATTAAGTACCTGTCTTTTTTTATACATAGACATTTGCACATGCACACACACAAAATGTACTAGTTAATGCATTGTTCTATTTTAATTAGTCTCTGATTATTATTGTTTGGCTTCTTCTGCAGCTCTCCCTTTAAGTCCTGGTAATAATATTTAAGCATTTAAAAGGAATAACCTTTCACTGCCGGGGATAGTTAACAATTTGGTTCAATCATCAACTGATTGCCAAAGAGGTTACAGCATAAGTACTGAGCACTTACTCATAATGCCTTTTAAGTACAGATAATTTCAGCGAGGCCTTTAAACATCTGGGCAGAATCTGCAAAGACTGAGATTTGTAAGTGATGCCTCTTTTCCACAGTAGGTGGATCAGCGTGTGCTTGTGCGTTAATCTGCTGTCTTTTGGGAATGTTTCGAGTCAGTCATTCTACCCTCTTTTGCTCCGCTTGGTGTTGTTTCAGAAACTGAAACTAACTTGGTCCCAGCATTAAGTAACTGAACAGGAACTAATATGGGGCTTGCCATATATAGGCTGTACAGAGGTGGAGCAACATGTTGAACTAACAGTACATTAATAGGGATCTATGCTGGACCAATCTGAACACTATTTCTTCATTTGATTATGAGGAGACATGAAATATAAGGCCCCAGTGCTGATGGATTAGCAAGAAAGCGGTCTTCCTTAAAATATATGCAGATGTTCAAACACTGTGCTGAATAGCACAGTAATGGAATATTAAAAAGTTTGACGCCCATAAAATAAAGCTCTGCTTCAAAATTTCTCCTTCCCTCCACTGGCCAAAGGTCTGCATTTTATCTCTAAAATGCTGCAACCTCTGTTTTTTCCTCATGGGGCTATCTGCATTTCTTAATTACACACACGCACACACACACACACAAAGTTGTAATAACATTCATCCGATGGGAAGTTTAATCAGATGAGTAGATGGTGACTTAGTTATGATTAGGTTTGGAAGCATTAGATTTTTAATCAGTAAACATCAATTTCACTGTACACACAAATTGACATATTATATATTCCCATTGACCATAGAAATTTACTGACAGGCAAAGTATGAAAAATGCTGCCCGATAACATATTAGAGTTTGATTCAAGGCTAAAATTTTGACATATGATGTTGACAATTTGCATTTTAACAGTTATAAAACTTTAACTATTGGAATCTCAAAGTCTACCATCATTAAATAATTATTGTCTGATCCCGATAATTTCCCACAACTGAGGAAATTTAAATTGGTAAAAATAAAAAATAAAATGCTTAAAAAACAAAACCACCAATATTGCCATGAAAACGTTTTTAAACAAATTCTGCCAACTTTAGTTATTATTACTTTTCATACTAATCAAATTTAAAAAAAACTAAAACCCCAGATGAAAGCATATAAATAAAATACAAAGTTGCAAACAAAGGGCATAATTGAAGGGGTATTTTATGCATGGAGTAGCTACAGAATCGGACCCAAAGAATAGGATAGAATTCAATAGCAAATTTAATATCTGTGGGTCAAAACTTCAAGTCCTTACTCATTTATTACTTACATCAGGCTGATGAAAACTGAGTGCAAAGCTGAGGAAATGCTGTTGGGCTTCTCAATGTTTGATCTACAGTCAATATACACCAGAGTATCTCCACTGAAGAAAAAGAAAAAAAATTCAGTGAACTAGCGTAAGACAAGCATAAGTGAAATCAGATTCAAACCCCAGATAAGGTCCTCAGGATTTGGCCTTATGTTACTCTTCTAATACTAATGTTTTAATGTTCACTAACCAAATTAATAGGAACTGAAATGGGATTTCCAACTGCCTGGCAAAAACAAAAACTAGACAGTTCATTTATTGACATTGGTAATAATAAAATGTCTTGTTTGGATATCCCACAAACAAAATACAACAGCTGGAAAAATAAACCTCAAGTTGTCCTTGAGAGTCAGGTTACAGCCCTTAAATGAAATGGAGGAAAACAAACTGAAACAGAAAGGTTTAGAATCCCCTGAAAATTGGACGTGCAGACCTTAATGATTCAGATCAATATGTGGCTGTTTGGTTTGGTGGATGAACAGATAAGGAATCAGGTGGTGGGAAAGGGGCCTCACAAAGGCTGAGCTGTGTTGTAAAACTTGTCAGCCCAACAAACTGTGGGAAAAAAATATTGTTGGCAAAGCACAAGAGGCATGAAGCCCTGCTAAGCTGTGTTTGCTGAACTTCAGAGGAAAACAGGAGTACAGATGTTAATATTAACATAAGAGCTCCCCAGCTTGGAGGGTGGGGGGAGAAATATAGTGGCTGTCCAAAAAAGTTAGTCCTATCATTATAAGCCTTTCCAGTTCTATTTAAAGATGGCAAAGGAGCCAACGGGAGAAGGCGTGCTTTGCAGCTCCACATAAACACCACAAGATAAGGGTGGTACCAGGTGTCAGCTAGCCCTGCAAAGTCACTGAAATGTCAAGGATTGTTTTTCCTCTACTCCCTCTCTCTTGTCTCTGACTGGGAACTGCCGGTGTTTATTTAAAAGATATCCCTCGTATTTGGCAAGAATGCCAACAGGGCAGACGTTAATGGATTATTATTTGGAGCTGGAAGTCTGCCAAGGTGATAAGGATACCCTGCCTACCCAACGTCCCAAAGCCTTACCATTAACAGTGGGAGTCAGAGATGGAATTGTCATGCCAGACTGTTGCTATAGTTAGTCGGACGGGGACTTTAAAAAGAGCTCCCTCCAATCTATATTTGATCTGACCTATTTAAAAACAAACACACGCACACTTCAGGGGAGTTAGAAAACAAAACACAGATTTAGGGATTCAAAGGAAGGCATCCCAGCTTCGCTTTTCAATTGGCCATAATGAAAGGCTAATCCATTTGCAAGACGAAGGTCCGATTCTCCTCTCTTACAGCTGAGAAAGGGAATAATCCAAAACCTAATGAAATCAATATGAGTATTTCCAGTGGCTTTGGATCGAGCCCAAGCTGGGAATACCTTAATTGAAGTCAATAGAATTACACTAGGATAAAACCAGTGCAGGCCAGAGGCAAACGAAGCTCACCGTGTATTAACTTGTGTTCCTTCAAATGCAACAGTGAAACAATAGCGATCAAAATAGTATATCAACTTTCCATCATCGTCATCTAGGAAGGGCATTTCTTATCCTTTGTTTAGCTACACTCATAACTGAAATGGTTAATGTCCAAATAACTTGAGGAGAGTGGGCTAAAGGAATGTGATGTCTTCTGTCAGAGATCTATTTAGATTAACATTGTTTACTATTAATCGTCTCTGCAAAGCCCTTTCTTTCTCGACCAAAAAAATACCCAGCAAACCTCACCAGCCTCTTCCGGCCCTGGTTATCATGTGTTCTCTGGGAGTCAACCTTTCCTATGCTCATCAGACTGCATTCCCTGTAATTAAAAGGTGCTTATAATACAATTTAGCAAAAGCAAGAGCTCTGCTGAAGCACAGTAGTGTTTACTGCTGTGACTGAAACCCTTAAAGGTTAGGTGGAATTTTCTAAGTAGTAATTTTATCTGTTTAGAGCTGGGGGAAAAAGAAATGTTGTGATCATTTGAGAGGTTGGTTTGCCATTAATGAAACCGAAATAAATAGACCTGCTTCTCCTAGCTCTCATGAACAGAGGTAAAGAAATATTACCCCAGCCAGGCTGCCTGCAATAGCTTCTTAAGGAACAAAAAGGTAATTAAGGAATTAGCTAATACCTTTTCCTCTTCCAATTTTTCTCTCTTACCCTAGCTACGCCTGAAAACAAAGCTACAGGTTCACATATGCTTAAGTCTGGGGGAGTTCAGATCCAGTTCCAAACAGGGTAGGTGGCCTCCACTACCTCTCTTGGGAGCTGAATCAAAAACCTGGATCAGAACACTCTGAACTGGGGGTGGGTAGTTCAGAGCCAAATTCGAATTTTGTGACTCAAAGGCTCATGGCTACATTTTTCCTAAATAAGTTCAGTATCTAGCAAATAGTCCTATTTTCCTACCCATTCATGTTTCATGGTGCTTTTGCTCAACTGCTTCTCAAGTCTTTAAAGCCTGGCTATTCTCTGAGAAGTGACAATGAAAACAAACATCTGGCATTCCATAGGCATTCCCGGTATCTAGACATTTGTATGAAAAGTGTTGAGTTTACAAGTCAAGAGAGGATTTTTCTAACTGAAAACATGGGATCTGGAAATCAGCCTGGATTGTCTCTCTGCCTTTGATATTCACCAGTATTACAAAGCCATAATACTGACTCCATAGTTTAGGTTGCAAGAGTTTCCATAGTGAAGTGGATTTGAACCATTTGGCCCCCAACTTTCTGAAAAATTGCTCCTTCTCACCCGAAATGCTTAATGTGTAGTCTCTTGCAAAGGAAGATTTATTTTTAGACATTTGAGGTTAAGCACACAAGGTATTTCTGAGCAGGGCTGGCTCCAGGCACCAGCATTCCAAGCAGGTGCTTGGGGCGGCAATCTGCAAGGGGCGGCAGTCCGTGTGTTTTTGCTGCCCCAAGCAGCGCGCCAAATTGCCGCCCCGGATGGTGGGGGCAGTCCGTGTGCCATTAGGGCGGCACGCGCATTTCCGCAGCGGTGGCAATTCGGTGGCAGCTTCTATGTTCGGCTGCCCGCAGCGGCAATTGGGCAGCTTCTGTGAAGACAGAAGCTGCCGCTGAATTGCCGCCGCCGTGGAAACGCGCGTGCCGCCCTAACGGCACACGGACTGCCCCCGCCCTCTGCGGTGGCAATTTGGCGCGCTGCTTGGGGCGGCAAAAACAGCAGAGCCGGCCCTGTTTGAGTTATGGATCAGGAATAAACACTTTTTACAAAATTTCTCCTAGCTTTAGGCCAATGCCTAACAGACTGCTCGCTTTACAAACTTCAGATTTGTTTTAGACACTAGCCCTCAATGAGAACCTTTGCCTAAGACGTTTGGGATTACGGAGACCAAATGGGGCATTGTTGGGCTGTTAAGGGTCAAATTGCTAAATTCTTGGACGTATTTTAACTTGGGTGTAAAGTCTCATGGCAATTAAGAGGAACACGGAGAGCATTCAGAGCCTCCACGTCCCAGGAGACCATAGCTATGGGTTACATTTACTTGGATTTATGTATATAGCCTGAGAAAGTAATAGCTATAAGGCGTGGGGTTTATAATCTCTGGTGGAATAAGCAGAAGAGTTTTTAAATCCCAAGAGAAAAACCGGACACGGCTCTGCGCAGCGAAAAGCTGCAGGGAGGACAAATTAAGTCTTGTAACCCCAATTTACTATTGTTTCTTCGTCCATCATCTATCTAGTGGCTATTCTGCAGTCAGGCTGTGTTTTGAGGCAGCAGTTTTGTTACTCAAAGTAGCCAATCCAAATAAGCGCTATCTTGCTTGTCAGAGCTGACTCCTAGCACTCGAGTGGGTGCATGAAGGAAGGACTAATGGAGGCTGTGCCACACTCAACATGCAGTAAGGTGCCTGTCCGTTGCCCACTCCTGTACTCTCTCCTTTCTTTTACTGCATGATGACTTGTCTGATCCACTCGGCAAGATATTTCTCCCAGGATCTTTCCTCGGTTGTTTTTCCAAGAGGTGTCTTTCTACCCACATGTGTATTCTCCTCCTCCTCCTCTCTGCTGCGTTTGCTTCCCAAGCAACAGATTGCAGTGCTGTTGTCCTTTTGATCTAATGAGAAAAAACTCCCACAACAATGATGTGCATGTGTTTCTTTCCTTGCTGTCTGGCAGCAGAGCCTGGAGGCAGGTCTCTCTCCCTGGTTCGGACATCTCCTTTTATTGCAACTGGGTTTCTTGGTTTTTAAGCTTGGCTTTGCTCCAAGGCTGCACCATTTCCCTTCGTGCTCATTTTGGCAACTTTTGTGGTCCCCATCCAGTATATTCTTCCCCTCCCTTCTGTTGGCTGCTACTTTTCTCCAAGGGTAAATTCTCACCCACAGACCTAGGGTAGAATTGATCACTGGCCTTGTGTATAGAACCCTAAACATGGTGCCCAAGATGTGGCAGTGACTAAGGAAGTGACACATTGTTGTGTTCAAGCAATGAGCCAAAGGGTTCTTTGAAGTCAGTAGCAAAACTCCAGTTGACTTCAGCAGAAGAATCAGGTCCATAGGTCTTGCCAAAACAGAACAGGCTAATGTCCATCAATTCTGGTACCCTGTCTCTGACAGCAGCTGATGCTTAAGAGAAACACCCCCATGATGCATCTAATTTTGCCAGTGTAGGAGGTTTCTTCATTACCCTAGCTCGTAATCAACTTATACTCTGAAGCATGAGGACTTGAGGAATAGACCTTAAAATTGAGGTCCTAATCAATGTAAGAGCAGATGATAGTTCAATTGCAAGGCAATCAAAGATTAATTATACTTCTACTGCACCTTCTGTCTGAGGATCTCAAAGTACTGCAAATCCCAACCTTCCTATGAGATATAGGAGCATTTTAATTGCCATAGTGCAGATGGGGGACAAGAGGCACAGAGAAGTATGGATAGGAGTCGACAGCGTGCCCTTGTTGCCAAGAAGGCTAATGGCATTTTGGGCTGTATAAGTAGGGGCATTGCCAGCAGATCGAGGGACGTGATCATTCCCCTCTATTCGACATTGGTGAGGCCTCATCTGGAATACTGTGTCCAGTTTTGGGACCCACACTACAAGAAGGATGTGGAAAAATTGGAAAGAGTCCAGCGGAGGGCAACAAAAATGATTAGGGGGCTGGAGCACATGACTTATGAGGAGAGGCTGAGGGAACTGGGATTGTTTAGTTTGCAGAAAAGAAGAATGATTTGGGGGGGGATTTGATAGCTGCTTTCAACTACCTGAAAGGGGGTTCTAAAGAGGATGGATCTAGACTGTTCTCAGTGGTAGAAGATGACAGAACAAGGAGTAATGGTCTCAAGATGCAGTGGAGGAGTGACACGGGTTGGATCACAGAAACACCCTGGGAGCTGCCACCTGATGTGCCAAGACTACCTCTGCTCCTGTTTTCCCTGCCAGCTCAGAACTCCAGCACCCTGTCTTGCTGAGCCAGACACTCCCGTCTGCTCCAACAAAGACCCAGGGTCTGAATTACTTGCCCCAAAGCTGCAGTTTACCTGAAAACAGATCACAGAAGTGTGCTTGTCTTTAGCACTCAGATGCCCAACTCCCAATGGGGTCTAACCCCAAATAAATCCGTTTTACCCTGTATAAAGTTTATGCAGGGTAAACTCAAATTGTTCGCCCTCTATAACACTGATAGAGAGATATGCACAGTTGTTTGCTCCCCAGGTATTAATACATACTCGGAGTTAATTAATAAGTAAAAAGTGATTTTATTAAATACAGAAAGTAGGATTTAAGTGGTTCCAAGTAGTAACAGACAAAACAAAGTAAGTCACCAAGCAAAATAAAATAAAATGCGCAAATCTATGTCTAATCAAACTAAATACAGATAAGATCCTCACCAGTTCCAGAATGCTCCCTTTTACAGACTAATTTCCTTTTAGCCTGGGTCCAGCAATCACTCACACCCCTTTGTTCCAGTTTCTTCCAAGTTTCCTGAGGCTCCCTCTTTAGCCAGCTGAAGACAAAATGGAGGGCTGCCAGGGGTTTAAATAGACTCTCTCTTGTGGGTGGAGACCCCCTCCTCACTCCTATGCAAAGTCCAGCTCCAAGATGGAGTTCTGGAGTCACCTGGGCAAGTCACACGTCCATGCATGACTCACAGTCTTTACAGACTGAAGCCATTGTCCACATGGTATCTTGTATGTCTCCAGGAAGACTTCTTATGTGGCTTGGAGCATTCCAAAATGCATTGTTCCCCAAGTGCTTCCTGATCGGGTACTTAACCTTGCGAATTCCTTCCTAAAGAAGCTGACCAAATGCCTCACAAAGCTTACTTAGAAATCAAGCAAGTACACAGCCAATATTCTTAACCTCAAGTACAAAATGATATATGTGTACAAATAGGATGAATAGATATAGTAGACCATAACTTTTAGAGATATGTTACATGGCACGGGCAGCACAAAACATATTCCAGTTATGTCATATTCCCATAAAGCATTATGGGGTACAGTGTCACAGGGAGGTTTAGGTTGGCTATTAGGATAAACTTTTTCACTAGGAGGGTGGTGAAGCACTGGAATGGGTTACCTAGGGAGGTGGTGGAATCTCCTTCCTTAGAGGTTTTTAAGGTCAGGCTTGATAAAGCCCTGGCTGGGATGATGTAGTTGGGGATTGGTCTTGCTTTGAGCAGGGGGTTGGACTAGATGACCTCCTGAGGTCCCTTCCAACCCTGATATTCTATGATTCTAAGGTTGGTGGTTTGCCCAAAGAGATACACAGAATATTGGAGGGAGAGCTGGGGCTAGAATCCAGATCTTGCAGCTCCCAATCCTGGGCCGCCTTTCCTCCCTAAATTCACTTGAAGCATCAGTTATTCCTCTGAGCCTTTGTGCCTTGGCTCAGTGCAGGTAAGTAGCACTATCCAGCACCACAACAGCCTGTCACTGATTCACAGGAGGCAAAACGTGCCTCTCCTTGCCAATGAGAGCTGGGCATATTGAGGAGAGGCTATTGTAAGTGCCATGTCCACCCCTTCCTGCTTTTTCCTTTAAGGAAAGCCTTTTTGGAAACTTCACCATGTATTTTCTGCTCTTCTTTCCTCCAGCCCTTCCACAGCTCATGGTCTTTTTTCCCCCTTCCTTATTGTTGCTTTCTCATCAATACCACTTTTCTTTCACGGTCTCCTACGGTCCCACTGTGTCCTGCCACAGAAGGACTCCTGGGTTCCGTCTCCAGCCCTGCCCGTGACTCACTGTGTAACCTTGCACAAGTCACTACTGCTCCCCATACCTCAGTTTAAATATCAGCTGCCCAGCTCACAGGAGTCTTAAAAGGCTTGCTATTATTAGGGCTAGATTGGGCCTCGCTCCCCAATACAAGAGCTGGCCAAGGCTAATGTCAGCAATTGTGCTACCTGTCCAGAAGGAGGGGAGAGGGGGAGGCTAGAACTGCTCCTCTGCTCCAGCCAGAAGAGTGAGCCTGGCACAGTGGGGTGTGTGCACTGTATTGTGTGTAGCATGGGCCATTCTTACTCATGCTTCCTCTTCCCCTTAGATAGGCAGAATGCCTCTTGCAGCTCCCACCATGTGAGCTGTGGTGGTTGGGGAAGTGCCTCTGCTGGTAGTAGTTGGAGAACCATTCCTAAGACCTTCATTCTTGTAACACTCAGGGTTTGTCTACGCTGCAGCTGGGAAATGTGATTCCCAGCACAAATAGACTCACATGAGCTCTGCTTGAGCTAGCGTGCTAAAAAGAGCAGTGTGGACATGGCAGCATGGCTCAGGCTAGCCACCCAAGCTTGGACCCAAGGGGTCAGTTGGGCTTGCACTTCGGTGGCGAGGCTGTGCTGCCGCCCATGCAGCAATGTCCATACTGCCATGAGCTAGCGCGCATCCATCTACCAGCACTGGGAATCACACCTCCCAACCAGTGTAGACATACCCTCACAGGTGCTACAGAAGGACAAGGTATCACAAGGAGTAGGTCCTCTTCCATCCTCAGAGGTTTCTGAATCTCTGGGCCCATCTCTTGTTCAGTTAAATTAAATAGCAAAGCTGGACTACAAACTTCTATTGAAAAAAAATACACCATCGCTCAGAGACCCAACACGTACTAAAGTTGCTCTCATGTACCTCATTAAGTGTAAAGAACATGAAATAAAGTTCCTACAGCTCCATTAGGTCAAATAAGGGATTTCATTCGTTCATCTATATAGTTTGCTTTCTCGTGAAAGAAAATCTATTCCTGCCATACAAAAAAAATGGAGAGCAAGAGAGAGGGGCTTAATAAATCTCTCAATTTATTACCAGAAGGCTGGATTGGCAGGCCTTGCTGATGTAGCTACCTCAAGCGTCATCCAACCTGGTTATCCCCCAGCTGCAGGAATAACAGAGCACTTGAAAGGTAATATTTTTGCTATTAGTGAAGAAAGGAAAAAATGTGATCTTTGCTGCAGCTTTGGGAATAATTTTTCCAGAGCTACATAGAATGAGCCTGAGTGAATACTGCTATTTTTGGCAACTGCCCTCCTGCTTAGCTCACATCAATAATTTTAATGCTTTATTTGTGGTTTGGGTTATAAGCAATGGTGAAAGCTTAGAGAAGGGGAGAAAAAAAAAAAGCACACAATGTGCTAAATAATCTAGACTATATGACATTCATAAAAATACACTAAAGTTTTCAGAAATCATAGAGGCCATTCACGCTCATAAAGCTGAGCTATGAAGCTTTTAACATATTCAAACATCACTGAACAATTTTTCATGAGGTTTTAATTGGACCTTTCAGGGTTCAGTGGTTAAGACAGACACTCATATTCATTCTCTGATGCCCAAGTGTTGCACCATAGCTCAATGTCTTGTCATTTCATTAGTATAGAGGAGCATAATTTTTGATTCTGCAGAGTATTGGTAGTGTTCTTCCACAGTTTACTTATTATGTGTATTACGGTAGCACCTAGGAGCCCCAGTCATAGATCATGACCCCAGTGCTCGAGGTGCTGCCCAAGCACAGAGCAAGAGATACCTATGCCCCAGAGAGCTTACGAGTTAATAAGGGCTATTCACCTACAGTTAACACAGCTCATGTTCTCTCTCACTCCTCTGTCCCTTTAGGGTCATATTCTGTTCCTGTGACATGAAGGAAGACCTAGGGCTGGTCTGAAAATGAGGTCTCCTGCCCCATTACAAGTACTTCACCCTCCTGTGACACTTTTTGCAAAAATTTTCATTTAGTCAGAAACTCAGTTTTCCATTGAAAAAAAGTTTTAAGGGGAAGTTTGTGACCATCCCTACAGAAAACCCTTTAGATGTATAACCAAGAAGAGAATCTGGCTCCTAATGGTCTCAGTCCAGCAAAACACTTAACATTAAGCACACACTTACGCATGAGTAGTCAATTGAAGTCAATGAGACTGTTCATATGCTTACAGTTAAGCATATGCTTAAGTGTTTGGGTGGATGGGGGCCAATATTAGTAGGAATGGCAGTTGGGAACCAGTCCCGCCCTCACTGAAGTCAAATGACAGAGCATCCATCCGTTTGCATGGACAGAGATTCAGGCTTGTGGCCATGCAGCAACAGGTAAACATCATCAATGAAAACTGCATAGGCATCACTCCAGGACCAGTGGAGACAAATTAGGAAAAGTGCTGAATGAGCAGGCTCAGCCCCAAGGGAAAATTGCAGCTTTCACTGCTCTGCAGCAATCCCCTCTGGCTTTTTCCAGAAGCTGCATGGGCAGGTTCTGGGGGGGGTGGAGTGGGGGGGGGGATTCTGTAGCCCTCTTCAGACACAAAAGGAAAGGGGGTGCATCCTAGTATTCTGCCCACTCAATACATACGCACACATTAGTTGCATCAGTCTGAGGTTTAAACATATTGGTTAAGTGACTTTAGTGAATTTTTTGAAAAAGCTTCTTTAGAAAGCAAAGGGGCGGGTCACAAAGCAATCTGCATGGTGTTTACCACCCAGTGTTCTGGCTGCAGTTAGAAGATGTGGATTTGATCATTGGGGCACTGGTTGAAATACAAACGCATTGGCTGGAATACAGTCATGCTGGTTCCAGAGTCCTTAATTTTAGTTCATGGTGGAGCTATGAGAATTGGAGGGGTGGGGGGTAGTGCTTGGCAGCCACACTTCCTTCTTTTAAAAAGACAAAAGTTGCAGCAAGTTGGCCAGTCAGGTGAGTCTAGAGAGGGCTTGGAGAAGCCAATGGAGAACGAAACAGGCAGGCAGCAAGAAAAGCAGGCTATGCTGTAGTAATAATAATAATAATAATGAATTGTTTTAATTTGGCATGTGTGACTGTTTACTGCGCAAGTTATGAGCCAATAACTTAAACTGGAGAGGGATTGGAGTTTTTAAGGTGGCTGGCTCACCACGGGAGGGGGATCTTAAAGTGTACTGCTGCACTCGATGTATTTTTAAACAGTCCGGGATGCCTAGGTTTAGACAGGCACCCTGTAGAAGGATGGAATCACCACTGGCACACACCGCTCGGTGCCAGGCCTGGTACATCTCTTATGTCTGGAGCCCTCTGTCTACGGCCACTCCAGCCCTGTGGTGATCGGTCTCTTTTCATGACTCAGCCCTTTGGCCAGGTTGCAGCTTAGTGCTACCCCTTCCAAAGTAAGAGGAAGTCCAACAAATAATTCCAAGACCCTGTATGAGGTCTCCGGCCCCTGACTCTGAACCCAGCAGTCCTTACGCCCTTCTGTCTGGGTCCTAATTCCTCCTTCTCCCCTTGCATTGGAGGGCTTTGTGCCACTTTCCCAGTGACAGGTACAGGAACCCAGGCCCTCCATCTCCACCGGGTTTGAATACAGTGACCATAGGATGAGCTTCCGTGGTCTGCTCCATCAGACACCTTGCCCTTGCCCCCCTGGACTCCATCCTACGATTAGCCTTTCTTCAGGCCTTTTCCTCAGCCGCTTGCTGCAATCTTTGCAACAGTCAGAATCTCCCAGGGCTTCATCCCAGAGGTCCAGGTCCTGCTCGTGTCACAGTCAGCCACAGGAGCTTCCTCCAATCTTATCAAGCATCTCCATTTTCTAGTGCAAAGAGAGCAACTGCAGAGTTCTTCCCTCTCTCCCTGCAGCCCCCTCCCCCATCCAAACACCACTTAGACTTTACTGTCACTGCCTCCAGCTTCCTCCTAGCTCAGGACAACCCACCTCCGGCGTCTCTCTGCCTTTAGCCAAAGAGAGGAAACTGCCAACGACTGTTCTCAGGGGTCTCCTGCCTGGCCTTTTCCCACTACCCTGTGCTCCCTCCTTGGTGAAGGCCCAGCTCCTTGCTACCTGGGTTTGATCACCAATTATTCCTAACTCCCCGTCAGGTGCCACACAATAGCCTAATTAGGCTTGAGCTCCTATTAAACCCTGGCTTCTGAATCCCACCACACTCCCCCCCCCTTTTTTTTTTAGCATCTCTATAAACAAAGACAGGTAAAAGGGAGCATATTTTAATCAATAAATCAAATCTAACCAAATCAGTGCCTGATCAGGTTTGCTGTATCATTACACTGAAAAATAATACCGTGTGGGATAGCAGAAGTACTTAGAGAGAATGTCATTTAACATCCAGACCTGAGTTATTCCAGCGTAACTCCACGAGTGGCTTTACAACAGCATATGGAGTAACATAGTAGTGAATCCAGCCACAGGTGGAGAGGAATCTGCCTCAAGCTGATTAGGGACTGTGAGGTAAAATGCAGCCTCCGTCGTGGAAGGGCGGGGTTTTGAGAGAACAAAAGAGGCGCCTTCTATAAAAGGGGGCAGTAGCTTGATTATATGCTCCTTTGGGACAGGACACATGCTAGGATTTGACCCACAGACAACCTTTAGCTGGGAGAGAGACTTCATTCTGCCATGTCGAATTTTCAGTTACCTAAAACAGAACTTTACAACTAAGCCAAGGATCAGGATAGCAAAGCTTTCAGGACTATTCCACCACTCAGGGATATCCCAACTTTTCTGTAATTTGAAAGTGACTTTTAGAGCTGGTTGAAATTAAAAAATTTAAAATTTGAACAATTCTTGACTATATGATAGTTGGTTTAAAAAGACAACAACACTGGTGGGTGAGGAGGTGTTCATTGTGGGGAAATAATGAAGAAAAGCTCAACTGGAATTTAAAAAAAAAATAACACTCAGACAACCCTATGGGCTTTACCCCATCTCCCAGGTGCTTAATTAACTAACATTTCATTGCTTCAGGATCCTTGTATGAAAGATGCTACCTAGAGTAATACATTATTATGAAGTCCACCTCAGAAGAGCAACAAGATTTGATGCACAGTAGGTCTGATTCACCATGGTGTTCAACTAAGTAAAAAATGGGGTAAGTCAGGGAAGTTACTCCTAGTTCTACTTAGTGTAACACTATGGTGAGACTCAGAAGATTTCTGAGGACCAGAATCACCGTTCTATTTCCTGTCTCCTCATCTGTTAGATCTTTCAGTGAACTATTCCAGTAGCTTTCTGGCATTTAAATAGTTAAACTGTCGTAACTTTGGTCTGCAGGCAAAAGCAAGGGAGCAGACCAAGACAGACAATAGCACCATTTTAAATTTTAGAGAGCAGCTCCTGTTGTGTTTAGTCGCTTTTCCCCCTCACCTACAACTGTATAAATAGATGGGAAGCCTCAGGTAAAAATTACCTGGCAGAATTCAAAAATCCTTCCCCACTGGTAATAAATAGATGGCTCATGTTATTGTAGTAAGATAAAAATAACTTTTGGCCAAGTTTTCAGTGTTTCCTTTTCATCTCTGGATTGATTGTGTTGGGTTCAAGGTGAAATCATTTGGCAAGTTGCCAGTGTAAATCTACGGGGAAATAGGGATTTATTTATTTTTTTTAAAGACACTTTATGCTTTAAATTTGGGACATTCCTGAAGTCCCATATTTGTCATTTAGACTGGGGAAACATAGTGCTGAAGTAATTAATTTCTTTTTTTTTTTTAATGTAAACACAAGCACTGTTTATAAAGCTGAGAGGAGAGTTCCACCCTTTTAAGTCGGAGTAGGAGTACACTCGAGCTACACAAAGCATTCATTCAATGAACAGGAGTGGCCTGATTGACAGAAGCACTTTCCAAAATATTCTTGTCTGGAATTTTGGTGGAAGGTGTTACATAGCTCCAAATATTTGTTGCTTTGTTTCCATGGTAACAGCAGCACAGTGGTTTAATAATGAAACAACATCGATACTCAATGTTTGAGAGAGCTCTGTGAATTCAAGTTCAAGTTAAAGATTTATTTTTCCATTGGAGGTGGGTGCAAGAAGGGTGGAGTAGAAACCCAACCACCAAGTTATCCTGTTTAAAGTCTTAAGTACTGAAGAGAAAATATTAAAGCCAGACTTCGATAGCCTCAGAAAGCCCCATTGAAAAGTAGTATGAAGCAACTAACCAGTGAATTAAATACATGTTAAAGGTATTTGAGAGACCTAATAGTGTTCCAAAGCACATTCTTAATATCTATAATTGCTCAACAACCTCTCTCTTTTATTAGGGAGAGATTATTGTAATCAAGTAGAAAGGCATCATAGTCTACAGGTTGGAACACAGGAGGCCCAAGTACTAATTTTAGTTGCAACAATGACTCAGCATATACCTTAGGCAAGTTACTTTGTCTCTTTGTGCCTTAGGGCTTGTCTACACTTACCGGAGGATCGACGCTGCGCCGATCAATGCATCAGCGGTCGATTTAGCAGGTCTAGTGAAGACCTGCTAAACTGACCGCCAATCTCGCTCTTCCGTCGACTCCTGTACTCCACCCGATTGAGAAGAATAAGGGGAGTCGACGGGAGAGTGTCTCCCGTTGACGTCACGTAGAGTGGACCCCGCAGCAAGTAGATCTAAGTTACGTCAATTTGAGTTATGCTATTCACGTAACTCAAATTGCGTAGCTTAGATCGACTTTTCCCCTTAGCATAGACAAGGCCTTAGTTTACTCTTATAGAAAAATGGGAAAAATGATACTCCTCTCTTTGTAAAGTCTTGATTTAGATGCTTTTGAAAATTTGACCCTTAATTTATTAAAGTTGGGAAATATTTTTGAGACCCTTGCACTGAAAGTGCCTGGAGAGATTTTCAAAGGCAAAAAGAACACCCAGTATCTATTGACTTTCAATGGGATTTGACTGTCTAACTTCCCTTTATCCTTCTGAAAGTCTATGCTACATGTGACTATTATTACTACTACTACTACAAGCAAAATTTGTCAGTCATGGCCAGAGTAGCCATTGTGCCAGGACTAAACCCAATAGGGTCTAAGACAACTCTCAGCTCCAGTCAATACTAATCCAGACCATTGGAAAAAGCAATAGCAACTGATAAGATTTTGCTTATGTAACCACTGTGACACTGTCTAGACCAGGAGTGTCAAACACGTGACCCATGGGCCAGATCTGGCTCCCAGGACCCTTTCACCAGCCCACAGCTCCTTCTGTCCTATTCAAAGCCATCCATCCTGCAAGAAGCTACTTGCAGCTAGTGCAAAGACGCTACAGGAGGCTTGAGTGGGCAGAACTGAGAGGGACGCTCATGCCTGATGGGTCTTTAATCTGTGCCTAGTCTTCCCTTCAGCTTCCCAGCAATGACTCACTCAGGGCTCCAGGCAACCCCTGCTTCCTTCTTGTCCCTGTGGAAGCCACTGAGCCCTGGACTCAGTAAGCATCTGCTTCTCTCTGCCTCCTTTTGTTTCCATCCAGGCTCAGGGAAGTGACTTCTCTATTCTCCCTGTTCTCCTCCCATTTCTGCCTCCCCCAGAGAGCAGGATCTGCAGGGAGAATCCCCACAGGCAAGGATGGAGACACAGGAAGGGAGGGAATGAAAGAATCCTACATGGGAGCAGGAAATCCCCCACTCCCCATGGTTGGGTGAAAAGGGGAGTCAAGGGCTGGAGAAAAGAGAAAACTCAGAGGTTGGGGGAGTACCCATGAAGAGAAATGAACAGAGCAGTAAATTAATGGATGGAGGACAGGAGGTTTCATAAATGCAATTACTTATTTAGGAAAAACAAAACAAAGTCTTTTACTCTAAATGAAATCCTTCACTTTCTGAACTAGAGACTCATTCTGCAATCAGGGAGGATGGCAAATTTTGTCTCTTGCTCAGGAACGTCTTACTCTCCAGCACAGATTAATCAAAATGGTAATTTGGCCCTCACCACAGAACCTCTCTACTGGCAGCTGTGTAAGTCACAAATTCTCTGGCAAGAGTGCAGTGATCTCTGCCTCAAGCCTACGTGACCAGACATGAAACATGAGCATTTTTAACTAAACCAGGACCTTGTATGTCCTTTACACTGAATCTTGACTAATGGACCCTTGCATACTTTGTATTATCCGTGTGTGATCCTTTCCCTTGTTATGTGTGCAGCACCTTATCACCAAACGCAGAAAACCCAGGAAGAAACCCACATTTCTTGAACTTAAATACTTAACTGTGTGTGGTGATGCAGGGCCTGATCCAGCTCCCACTGCAGTCAGTGGAGAGACTCCCATGAATTTCAACGGGAGTTGGGTCAGGCCCACAGAGCTCAATACCGTGCATGTGCAGGAGCCTAGGATTAAATTTCACTGTGTAGTCCGGTGCTCTATAAATACCCAGCACATCATCTACAGCTTTCGCTAGTCTCCAGGGGCTGGTCGTTAGCTCTCAGCCATGAGAGAGGTTTGGGCTATCTGGGTCAGGACGGGGGCAGCTTTTTCTGGTAGCATGGGCCAAACTTCTACACCACATACTGGGGCCATGTGATTTGGAGGCAGCCAAATAAAGGCAGGTGCAGGTGACAGCTCATCAGAAAATTTCCATGCAAAGAACAGTAGGGCACTATGGGCATAAGTGTGGCAGATATTTGGCACTCTGGGCACTGAGACTTCCTGTCTGCACTGGCAAACCTATCACGGTGACTGGGTGTTTTTATAAAGACATGGTCAGGCCAGGGTATCTGGGCGATGTCCGATATATTGTTCTCATCACCGTAGGGGTACTGAGAGCACGGAAATGATGGCTGTATTTGGAGTGGGAGGCTGGGTCTGGGCACAGCATGGGGGTTGCCAAGCAAAGCATCTGGGTACTGCAGGTGTCTGCCTCCTCCCACTATCTACCTGAGAGTGGGGAATAGAACATGAAAACAGGACTGGTGGGTGTACTTCTGCAGTGGCACACACAGACACCAACAAGGGATGGGGAGACACAGCAGCTCCCAGCACAACCCTTTGTACTCCAGGTCATTTCTTGGAGTAGCTTCTCTGGCTCAGCTGCACGCTCTGCTACCAGAGCATTCAATGGGGAAGAGGCAGCCTGGTGAGCAGACACTGCCTACTCTCCAGCCAGGACCCTTAGTGACATTACAAGACACCTGTAAATAGAATGCAATCTCTACTTGTCTGGTAGAAGCAATTTTTTTTTCCTCGTGTGTTACCAATGATTAGACCAAAGAGGAAGATAAGGTACAGAGAGACATGTGGGGAAAACCACTCCCAAAGTGCATTTCTCAAGCCACAAGTTTAGTTTAATTAAAGTCTGTTTACTGAAAGCCTGAGATTAAAGATCTGCCTCCAAAACACACTGTTAGGCCCCCTCCCCACCATTTACTGATTATGAAATCCAAGATATTTACATATGTGGGGTTAATTGCCCTCTTCACTAAGGGGTGCAACTCTCATTACATTTAATATACGCAGCCCATGAGTAAATAACGCTGCAGAGCAGCATGACACAAAGGAGGAAGTGCCTCTGACTGTCAGGGTAAGAATGGCTTTTGCAATTTTTCAGGGATTTCACATTCATGGGGAAGTTTTACCCACAAGGCACTATTCCACTATCCTGACCTTCATACATGCAATTAGAGTAGAACATTGGAGTCAAGATCTATCGAGTGCACATTTATTTATAACAGTCATGGCAAACGTGTAATGGTATTCTAGACCAGGACGAGTCTTACTCCATAGTTTTTGGGAATAACAGAGCTGTATTATTCAGATTCAAGTTACAGCCCTGAAAATACGGAATTTTAGCATACCGTTTAGAAGTTTCTAGAAGTAGAACATCTATAGCCATGAAGACAAAACACACCAAATGGAGTGGCACCCAATGACAAAGATCGTTTTGTTTAGAAAGGAAGAGACCTGCAAAAGAGGCTTCTTCATATATAGGCATAGGGGTCAGAGCAGATGGTTAGGAGTCATGTTCCATCACTGACTTAGCCCAGGTCACACAGCAAGTCATTAACCTTTCTTCCCTTCAGGGGAGACGAGAATACTGCGAAGCAGTAAGACACGCATGCAGTGGTGCCCGCAGCTGTGTGCATGGTGCATATCATTGCCGGGATTGAGAAGGAGCAGCACTGTCTGCCCCACTTCCCACTTAGGTTGGGCCCCGCTGACCATCTGTCATGACAGAGGAGCCACAGAGCCAAAATTGAGTGAGGGATGTTGCAACTTCCATGAACGGGGAAGGGTGTGGTGGTCACAGCGCTACTTACTTAATTTTGGCTTCATGGCCCCTCCGTCATGATGGAGGAGCTGCAGGGGCCAAGCCTGAGTGGGGACTGGCATGGCCAGCACTGCTCCGCCTAGCTACTGCTGAGGGCCAGCTCCTGCACCAAGGCTTCACCCCAGAGGCCTGCCTGGCCTCACCCCACTTCCAGCAGCCTGTGTCCTCTCTCAGGGATGGGGAGTGAGCAGGCCAGGCTGGAAGGCGGGAGCAGAGCAAGGCACAAACTCAGCAGATGAGGAGCTGGAGCCAGCAGCAGGGATGGCTCCACGGGGATTGAAGGTATGTACCATCAGAAAAGAATTCTGGGGGTGCCCCGGCATACATGGGAGGACAACACACCAACAGATTGCCAGGGAAAGAAGTGCATTTGAAGTTTTTCGTACATGTCACACTTGCATGGAAGTTCTGCCCTCAGATCCACACAGCAAGATCTCTGCTCCAGTCCCCTCATTTGTCAGACAGTTATAGTAATAAATAAATGCTAAATAATTAATAATAATCTCCCTCCCCCCCATGGCATACTGTGAGACTCCAATAATGGGTTGCTTTGAGATCCACAGATGAAAGGCGCTATTCAAGTGCAAAACATGACAGATTTCTAGTGGTTTCTGATATCCTGAAAACATGTTATTCTTACTTTGTGGCTGGCAGAGAAAGGAAGTGTTAAATCTTGGACCAATATCAATTTGGTTGAAAATATCAGCTAGAGACATCTTCTGATTATTTATTCCACTTCCCCGTGCCTAGGTAGCCCCAGAGGAGCCGTAAGGATGACGATCACTGTGGAAACACCTGATGATAGCAGGTTACCATACAGGATTTGTTCTACTCGGATTTAAAGCATCCAGGAGTTTGTCCCCCATTTTCTGATATACAAATTCTGGGCACAAGCAAGTCTCTGTTAGAAAAGAGCCTCTTGTGTTAAATCACCACTTCTGCGTGGAAACATTTGAAGGAGGAGCAGAAGGAGTCACTGTTGGAGTCAAGTTAATAGGGTATACAACAATGCAGAAGAGGCCTGTTACCAATTGTAGGCTCGGTGCTCTTGAAGACTTCAAGCCCTCTCCTCAAATTAAAAGCGCCTTTCTGATTAGAGACAAATGCTCTGCTATCATGCTGGCTGGAGTCTGAGTTCGACAGTGTAACTTGGGGCAGCTCCATTTAAGTCAATAACATCACTTCTGGGAGCAACCAATGTAAGCAAGATCAGAATCGGACCCTGTGTATCTTCAAACATCGATACATTCCCCAAAGGTGCACAACTTCCCCGGAGGCATTTCTAGATAAATTGGTTTGTGTATCTCAGATTAGAACGGAGACCTTTGGGGTCTATTGTTCACAGATGTACTTAGAGATTTACATGTAAAGTATGGTTATAAACATAAAGGAATAGTATATGAGTTTAAATGCTCATGGACTTTGGAATGAGCAACAATGTATTATTTGTATTTTTGCTGTATCTAGTAGCCGCCGTCACAGACCAGGGCCCCATTGTGCTAGGTGCTATACAAACACGGACCAAAAAGGACAGTCCCTAAGAAAGCTTTAAAGAAAGTGAGACGCTGACTAGTATACTCTTGTTACTGTAACCATCCTTTTAAAAAGATGAGCCAACATAGAAAAGTTGTATATTAATAGGTATATAAGCGTGACATGAGTAAGCATCAGTCAGTCTCACAAACAAAGCAGGACTGTGGCTTAAATGTGCAATACCTTACCTCCCATTACTCCAAGGTAATGGCATCACACTGTGCGCTGAGTGCATGGCTGCTTGCTTCGGAGAGAGTCACCTTATATTCTGTGTCACAGGTGTAACCCCAGTGAAATCAATAAAGTGCACACCAGTATAAGTGTAGGGAGAATCTGAGCCATATTCTTTTGCCTTTAAGTGAGAAATTTCACTAAGTGTGCCACAAGCCCATATCAGAGTCTGTTCACAACACATTACTGGCATACAGTCAATCGGATTGCTTGCTGACAAGTGTGTAAAAATAACACTCGGCTGCTATTGCCCTAATTAGCTTAGATTAAACAGATAGCCTCCAGATAATGAGTTTTAAAAGTACTAATAGAAACAAGACATTGTGTGCAAATAATCACAGATTTTACTCTTAGGTAAAGTGGAAGCAAATGAGATTTTGAGGCATAGTCCCAGCTTGATAGTTATTTATGACACAGGACACATTGCCAAAGGTTTTTGCCTGCTCAAACCTATTTAAGATTCTTTTATTTTTAAAAGTATGATACAGCGTAATTATGACAGTGGCTAGTTACAGGGAGACAGCATCATTTTTAAGTGCCCATCCTATACTCGTGTCAAGCCATATGGGAGCTGATCAGGATTTTACCCTGTGGGTGAAATCTTGGTTCTACTGAAATCAGTGGTTAGACTCCCATTGGCTTCAATGCAACCAGCATTTCACCCTGCGAATCTTATTGTGTCATAAGGACTATATCTTTCTTCTGGCTAGCCTCACTGCCTCTCACCTTCCTCCACTTTTGTTTGAAGCCAGACACATCACCACCACCCCCATTGGTTCCATCCATTGGCTTCCTATTCCCTATTGCCCCACATTCAAGCTTCTTATCCTCAAAGACCCAATATTATCCTGCCCTTTGTGCATCTCATACTCCTGCTCACACTGTCTGCATTGCCAATGCTTTATGCTGTGCCTTCGCCCACCGCCTTCTTCCTTCAAGCCTATCTAGATTACTTACGTTATATAATTTAATTACTTATATGGCCCTAATATCTGAGCACCTCAGCCTTTTATGTATTTATCTTTGTAACACCCCCGTGAGGTAGGTAAGTGCTATTACCTCCATTTTACAGATGGGGAACTGAGACACAGAGAGACTTAAATGCCTTGTAAAAGGTCACACAGGAAGTTGTCTCCCCCAAATCCCAGGCTAGTGGCCTAGACACTGGACTCCTCACTAAGCTTGCCACACCAAGTATTCCTACAAAGTCTCCCACCCAGTGGTGAATAGGCCTGGCCTGACCCTGCTTAGCTTCACAGATCAGATATGATTAAGACTGTTCAGGGTGGTATGGTCATATGACTCACTAAGCAATGAGAAGAAAGAAGAGGAGTTTGCTTTAGATAGTGAGTCCCCACATCCTCATGGGTGTCTCAGCAGACTTGCTCCACATTGGCATCCCTGTAAGTTACATCAGGGTCGGATTCAAAACTGATTGAGGTCAACGAGTTTCTGCTGATTGACTTCATTCGGCTTTGGAACATGGCCTCAGACTATAAAGTCTTGGGAACAGGTAAAGCTCCAAGGAAATATATGGCACTATATAAAAGTTTTGTAATACATATTTTCTGAAACCTTCTGGTGTTTACATTTCCATTACCAAAGTTTACTGAAACTGCTTGTTTGATCAGAACACACCTGAGTGCTAAGTGGAAGTATGCAGTAATTTTGAAGGCAAACCTTCCGTTCAAAATGCATTCTAAAGGAAATCCTATGATCTTGAAAATAAGTTTTCAATCTATAAGCACTTTTCGTTTATACCAGGTATGGCCAGAATTACAATGCTTTTTGTTTCATGGTGACTGATGCTCCATACTTAAGTGCTGTAAACTAGTTATATTGCATTATATATTTGCATACTAAGTTACTTGTACTATGTTTACTACTTAAATACATTATTTCAAAACAGTATCTATGATCATTTATATTTACTGTATGTGATACAAACTATATACACCTCTACCTCGATATAATGCTGTCCTCGGGAGCCAAAAAAAATCTTACCACGTTATAGGTGAAACCGCGTTATATCGAACTTGCTTTGATCTACCGGAGCATGCAACCCCCCCCCCGGACCACTGCTTTACCGCGTTATATCCGAATTCGTGTTATATCGGGTCGCGTTATATCCGGGTAGAGGTGTATACACACATGCACCAGAATCACTTCACCAGCCACCGAAGTGCAGCCACCTCTGGGGTGGAACTTAGTAGCTGATGAATAACCTACAGTAACATTATGCAAAAAAGTGTAGGAAGGGAAGGGAAGAGTATCATTTCCAGTTAACACTACAAACATGCAAGATGACTTTAATACCCACATTGTAATCTAGCAGTGCTCTGGGGCTAATATCCTCATTCTTGCCAAAAGCTCCAGGATCTCTTTAATGATCTAATGAACCGATGATCATAATGATTCCTTCTGGCGTTAAAATGTATGAATCTGTGACCACTCATGGCAAGGCCCTGTTTTAGATAGAACTAAAAGAGGGCCCCTCTAGCACGGCAGCACTAAGATGCTTCTGCATTTGCCCAGTACAGACTTCGAGGGAAGAGGGCTACCTACTGAATCCCTAGCACCACCTCCTGCTGCACCCTGGGTTGCGTTTAGCAGCCTCCCTTTGACTAGTGGCCAGGCCCAGCCCTGTTTTCCTTCTGAGATCTGCAGAGATCGCACCCTGAGCTGGCGTGGCTACCAACAATAAGTGCAAGCATCATCGAGACACCAGCACATTCCTAAAACGTGGCTTGCTTGTTTATTTCTTTTGTTTCGGAGTCATGGGGCCAACATGTATAACACCCTTCCTAAGCTGCGCCTCCTAACTATTTATAATCAGTGCCAAACTGTAAAGGATCCATTTCCACTCTAAACTAGTGAACTGGCCTGCTATCTCCCCTCAACAGTCCAGTCGGTAGCACCCTGCTACCACATTTTTTCCCCCCTCAAAGGAGGTTAGATTCTGCTCTTGGGTTACCTTATGCAACAGAGATCAGGATTTGGCTACTAGACTCATCTCTGCATAATTCACAACCCCTAGTGAAGCAGGGAACAGCATCTAGCAATTGCTCCTCATCTCCCAGCCCCTGGCCTGAACCCTACAAGTGCTACCAGCTGGGTCCCTGAGTTGGGATGCATTATGGGGTACTGTTTTCTTCACTATGTGAAGACACACAAGATCATCTCTGTGCTTTTTATAGTGTAGAAACATCTTTAAAACATAAATGCAAGTCTGCAATGTGCTAATTAATAAAGTTCATAAAAATGACATCAACTCCATTAGGTCAGGATGAAGGGCAACCAAGACATGCCACAGAAGGCTGCATAGAGAAATCACAGACCGACAGGCAATCTCAATTAAGTTGTCCTCCCTTCCCATTCTCCTCTGAATTACTTCTCTAAAACCCCTTAATTATCCAAACTCAATTAGTCTCACAGTATTTGAAGCTTCCTGTTCTGACTAATTTCTCTTTCTTTCCTCATTTGGAGTATTTGACTTATATTAAAGATCACTTAGTGTCTATGGTGGAGAGAACGTTGCAAAGACTGTGATAAAGCTTTTCTTTATCCTACTGCTGTCTGACCAGATCAGGCATTAAGTCTATGCATTTCTACCCAGACAGCATATCAGTATGTTTAGTACAAGTTTCTTTTATATCTAAACCAAATATTTGTATTGCCAGTAGTGACTATCCCGCTACTACCCTTTAGAGCTATTTTTCAGCCCTGAAGATTTCCATATGTCCTTTCCAAACAGTATTCTTTTTTATTGTTCCTGGGAATCAAAACAAGAACATAGTGTTAAAGAATTCCTACCACCGAGAACATTCGTGGCAAAGCAGATAGTAAGCGAAGACAATAGCAGGAAGCCGTTAAAAGATTCCCTTTCATCTCAGTGATGCGGCTTCGTGGGGCAGGCCAAACTTGCACATTTTTCATTCAAAGGGAATGTAACTCAAGGATGGCAACGAAGCTCATAAATTATTCAAGCTTCTATTTGTTTTAGTCCCCACTGTTAAAGAGGCCAGCGTCAAGGTATTTCTCACCGCATTTTGTTCAGGGTTTCTCTAGTGCAACCCAATGAAAGCTTGGAAGGGACATCTGTGTCGGTCTGAAGTGCATTTTCTTCCAGGAAGTACATGTGCACACAGGGCCCCTTCAGACTGTGCTGCCAAACTTGCGACCCCAGGGGATCGAGAGCATGAGGGCCCCACCTGTTATAGTTATTATCCGCAGTAGCACTCCTGCACTGCGTAGAGGCCCTACTGAGATCATTGTGCTAGGTGCTGTACACGCACGTAGTAAAAGATCTGGCTAAGAGTAACACTCTCTCGTCTTCATGGGAAAGTTGCACTAGTTTAATTAAAATCGTGTTTTAGTTAAACCAGTGCAGATCCTTGTGCAGACACACTGTCTTTGAGTGAAAAGTGGGTTATTTCAGTTGAACGTAAACCGATTCCTAATTGACTTAAGTGAAACTGAAATAAGCATGGTTTGAACACAGAGATTTGCACTGGTTAACATCACACTTTATGTTGAAACAGTGCAACTTTCTCATGCAGACAAACCCTTGTGGATAGGGAACTGAGGCACAGAGAGATTAAGTGACTTGCGCAAGATTAAACAGAAAGTCTATGGCATAGCCAGGAACCAAACTCAGAGCTCTGAATCACAGTCCAGTGCATTAACCACAAAGCTCTCCTCCCTCTCCCTTAGCTTTCTTGCTTTGCACGCTCCAGTTGCCTTGTGGCACTGAATAAAAGCTGCGTCATGATCATTGAGAACTCTACAGGTCTCCTCCTTTGGCTGGGGTAGGAGGGCAAGGTCACATGCTTACTGTTTAAGAGGAAACATTCACCTTTAATTCCCCCATTTTGGTCATTAGTTATTCCACCTAGTGCCCACAGCCACACACATCCCTTCCAACATTAGAAGCAAGAGGAAAGAGTAGTTCACATAGCAGAGCTACAGGAAAATGACCCGCACCATGTCTGCAAGGCCCAAGACTCAGCAAGCATTTGCTTGAACAGGCCTTGCAGGCTTGTTATGGTGAAATGGCTTATGCATCCTTATCTCCCTTCTTTTCTTACATGCTTTGATCATCAGTGAAGTAATTCATGTTGATGTTTGGGTTCACAGTTAACACATCATTGATAGGAATGGGGCATGTCACACACCAGACCCAGGCAGACATCACTTCATCAGCTAGGCTTGCTTCACAATTTGAAGATTATTTTTGTAATTAGGAGAACTAGACTTTTTCAGGGAAACTTTAGCTTTGGAAGCACAAGGTAATACCCTCAAACCAAACAAAACACAGTTCGCCAAGACTCTGGAAGCCAGTCTAATTGGTCTCCTACCATTAATTCTGAAGTTACCACTGTGACATGGGCAGACGAGGTGGCAGCTCCTAAGGCCTCACTGAACACTAGTTTCCAGCTATGCATTAGTCAGTCTGGCTCACCTGTGTGTTAGTATTTAGGTATTAGCATTATAGACAGGTGTTCAGTGTTTGGACTTTATGAATGCTTTATGCATTAATCTCACTTATATCATTTGTATCCCCCCTGCAAACACCCATGAAGAGGGGATGTGCTTAAACCCTCATCCCATCATAATTTGAACTCTAGGGGGAAGAGAATGAAAATCCCTGACCAGACAAATCTGTATGACTATGCTACTTGGAATTTGGAGATGGCAATATTTCTAAGCATAAGCAAGGGATCCCCAAGCTGCTTAGCTTAGGTCAGCCCTAAAGGATATAGAGAGTTTACATATTACAGTAGCTTCTATTATTTTTTGAAACCTAAGACTGTAATTCATTTGTGCATGTATGTTTACCTGCTTTTACCTTGTAAAAAAAAAACTAATTTCTTTTCCCTAGTTAATAAACATTTAGTTATCTTAAGACAGGATTAGCTACAAGTGTTGTCTTTGGTGAGACATCTAAGGTACAATTGACTGGTAAGTGATTGGTCCTGTGGGACTGGGAGTAACCTGAATATTGTTGTGATTTTTGGTGTAAGGGACCATCTATCACAAAGGCAGGCCAGCCTGCATGGCAAGATAGACCAGGGTACACAAGGGGACTGTCTGACTCCAAGGCTGTTATACTATTTGAGATGTTCACCCTTGATATTTAGTTGGTGAAGTTTATTTATAGACCACACAGACAGTTTGGAGTTTGTAACAATCTGCCCTGAGATTGGCACCCATGTTCATGAATCACTCCAGACAGCTTGACAACCAGGTGACTGTTTTATCAGGCAGTTTCTACAGCATTGGGTTCATGGAACTTAAGGCCGGCTCTTATAAGCATCCAGACAAATTTACTTCTACTAAAATACTCACTTTTGTAGACCATTCATGAACAACAGTAAGTACTGGCATAGAATAATGATTCAGCATACACCATTTTAACAAGTATCAGAGGGGTAGCCGTGTTAGTCTGAATCTGTAAAAAGCAACAGAGGGTCCTGTGGCACCTTTGAGATTAACTCTTCTGTTAGTCTCAAAGGTGCCACAGGACCCTCTGTTGCTTTTTACCATTTTAACACTGCCTCTGGGGCAGAAGGCAGAAGCCAAGCAGGAGTAGGAAAACACTTTTGCCAAGACTCCAATGCAAACCCCTTTTTTTACATTCAACAAAAATGCAACAGGCCCTTTACTAAGTATGTATAGGGCACTAATTCACAGATCACCAAGGGCTTTACAAAGGCAGCTGAGAATCACTGTCCTTTTTATGCCAATAGGGAAACAGAAGTTATGTGACTTACCCAAAATCAAGTAGTGACTCAGTGACAGAGCTGTGTGTCAAACCTCTTCCATCCAACTCCCAGTCAAGAATTCTAGCTAGCAGACTATGCTACTGCTACCCCGTAACACCTCAATCTTTAAGATCTCTGTTGAAAGGCATATACACAGTAAACTGAAGGGAAGTCGATTTTCTTTTCTCTCTCACTCTTTGAATCAGGGGTTCTAAGAAGTTTAGAGATTTTACAGATTTGATACTTGATCTTTCAATCACCCCTCAAGCTAGAAGCTGATTTGTGACCCAGGAAATCATTTGTGCTAGTCACAGGTGAAAGGCATTTGGTCATGAAGGCTGAGCCACTCCTCCAGCTATGCCCTTGAATTAATAATTAGCAACACTTTTCACCTGCCAAAGTCATGGTCAATCTAAGGCAGAAATTCTTTCCTTGTTGCTATTCTCCTCAGAAGTTAAAGGGATGCAGCCAATCCCATGCTTACTAGGATGGAGAAAGCAAAGTGGGGACATTGGGCAATGTCACAAGCTTGCCTCATACTTGTGTCCATACTTACAGATGACCCTAATGCCCGTGTTAGTTGTGCTTGGTCACCCAACTGAAAAGCTGGGATTTTGTTTCATCTGAAGACCTGATTTTAGAGGACCAATAGCAACAGAATGAAGAAGGAAAGGTGCAGTTTAGAGCTTCAACCTTTAGAGTGCCCTTAAGTGGACCACATCCTGCTATATATTTTTGCATAAAACTCCGGCTGACCTCAGAGGGGGTTCTCAGTGCAGAATGATGGCAGGATGTGGTCTAAGAGCTCTCCCTTATAATAGGGTTTTCCACTGAGATCAATGGACATTGGTCCTAATTTAATTGCCAAAACTTGATTCCCAGCTATGAAAAGACACATTGTTTTCCTGCAGCAGGAAATATGTATTTGCCAAATTTCATTCCGGCAAAGGCAAAGAAGGACACCAAAAATGTCTGAAATTAATCAAGAGAGGATCTTCAGCTTGTATGTCTCAAAAAAACCCTCCATTAATATTGATCTTTGAAAAAAATGTGAAAAGCACTAACACACCCAAATTTACAGTTGAGTAAAAAAAAACGTTTCCTCATCTGAACTCCCTTATAAAGAGCTCACTTTTTAGGCATGAGCGCTGAGCACCCCCTGGAGTCTATGGGAGCTGTAGGTGCTCAGCACCTTTGAAAATAAAGGTACTTTTTTTGGTGCTAAAGACCCAAATCCTGTGGTCCTTCCTTCTGGAGATCATTGAAGCCTAGAGGTAGTATTCAAGAGCTTCTTTGTAGGCACTGAGGATTGAAAATGTTGTTCTTAGTGTTTTGTTCTTTATGCTGATTCAGCATTGACTGTGATTTTTAAATTGGTGATCCTGCAGTTACTTTAAAGTGATCTACGATAAAAATGACCAACCAGTGGAATCAGCATTTCAGAGGTTAATAACAGACTTTCTAAAGAGGAAGTAGGTTTGTTTTCTGACTTGTTTTTCTGGAAAATGTTAAAACAATAAAAATAAGCGGGAGAGTGCGAGTTTGTAAAGGAGCAAATTTCCTGCCTGCAGTGACTCTGATAAATTTCAATCTGAGATGCGGGGGGACCCTCTTCCTGGAAAGCCAGACAGGATAGAATTGATTTGAGACATCTTCATCACCAGAACAGCTGGTATTGGCTAATCACCAGAAAACAGAGCGACAAACCTACAGGAAATGGAAAAAAGGGAGAAAGTCTGAATCAAGCATTCAGGCTCCACATGTGTAAAAGAAAAAACACACACACACACACCCCTTCCTGCAGACAAACAAATGCCAGAGGAAGTATCAGTGCCCTGAGTAATCAAAGAAACTGAAAACACTACAGCCTCTTGTGCCAGCAGCAGCCAGAAGCCAGCACCCATATATCAGTGAGTGGCTGCCTGACACAGCCACTGCCGGATGGACTGTACAGCTCAGTATGAATCACAGGGGCAAAGGATTCCTTCAGTCCCGGAGGAATTGGTACAACACCGGGGGCTGCCTACGTCTTTTTTTTTTTTTTTTTTATAATATCCTCGACTTTTAGAAAGCAGCAGTTTCCTTCTTGGTGTGTTTTGTGGGCGGGCGACAGGCAGATGACTATCCATTGATTGCATGGTGCATATGTGAGGGAGGGCACGAATACAATGTTAGTGAGAGAGGTGTCAGACTGAAAGCCCCTGAAAGCAACTGGTGGCAGAGCAAATTTCCCCCTCTTGCCCTGCCTATGGGACTGATTCATCACCGCCCTCCAGTGCCTTTGTGCCGGCTAGACTCATGCAAATGAGCCACCGAGCAGGCTCAAATCCCCCTAGGGTATATCGCCAGCACATGGAGGCTCTATGCCCAGGCACGTAACCAGCTATGTGCCACCCCTGCAGCAAGCCCAGATGCAGGGGCTGTTGCAGGGTGGGGTGGAGTCAGAGACCAGGCACGGCCCTGGTGTTCTTACATCCCTGCAAAGCCCAACAGGGGCCACTACTTTAGGGGTGCAAGTGAGGGCAGCCCTCGTCTGTGCTAGGGCAGCACTGGCTCCACCGGTCCCCGAATGGAGAGTGGAACTCCTAGCATTGCAGCCCGGGACTGCATCTGGCCCATGTGTTTAAATGCAGACCTAGAGAGACCACCTGAATAGGGGGCAAGAGGAGGATTTAGTTTCATTCCCTATTCAGACCTTGACCCTTCTTCAGAGAGTGACTAGTTCTCCAGACCAGCCGTTTTTAATTGGAAAGGCTCAACTGACCGCACATTACCAACTTCAGTAATTACTCTGAAAGCCAAACCCTGGCTTACCGCTTTCAGCGGCATGCCTGCGGGAGGTCCGCCAGTCCTGCGGCTTCGGCAGCGGGTACACGGAAGGCGCGGGACCGGCGGATCTCTCGCAGGCAGGCCGCCGAATCTGCATTACCAGCGGACCTCCCACAGGCATGCCGCTGAAAGCCGCCTGACTGCCATGCTTGGGGCGGCAAAATACATAGAGTCGCCCCTGCCAGAAACCCACTAGCTCAAGCGAGTGCACTAAAAATAGCCTCGTAGCCAGGGGTAGCACAGGCATCAATACAAACCTGCCCGGACCCCCAGCTGTGCTACCCCCCTACACTGCTACTTTTAGCTTGCTAGCTCAAGCAGAGCTAGTGCTAATCTGTCTACCCAGGCTCCAGCTGCAGTGTAGACGTACCCATAGTCAATCAGGACAGGCTGCTCCAAACAACAGGAGCTGCAGAAGAGGAGCTTCTCACAGGAAGGTTGGCAGGATTATGTATCAGGGGTAGTAGAATGAGGCTGGTCCTAGAGCAGCAGAAGCAGAAGGGACAATGTCTGTGAAGTTTGCATCAGCAAGTCCATGGAGTGTTTTAAAAACAAGAATCATAGAAATGTAGGGCTGGAAGGAATCTTGAGCAGTCACCTATTCCAGCCCCATGCTCTGAGGCAGGATCACATATACTGGGACTATCCCTGGCAGACATTTGTCTAACCCAGGGGGGCTGGAACAATTTGTATAGTGGGGGTTCTCAGAGCCAAACTGTAAGTCCTGTACATGATGGAAACCACTTCAAGCCAGTGGGTGCGGCAGCACCACCAGTTCCAGCACCTATGGTCTAATCTCTTCTTTAAAGCGTCTAATGAGGATTCCACATCTTCCCTGCGAAGCTAGTCCAGAGCAAAACTATCTTTAGCGTTAGAAAGCCTTTCCTAATATCAGACCGAAATCTCCACTGCTGCAGATTAAACTGACTACTTCTTGTCCTACCTTCAGTGGACATGGAGAACAACTGATCACTGTTTATAAAAGCCCTTAAACATAAAGGAGACTGTTATCGGGTTCCCTCTCACTCTTCTTTTCTCAAGACTAAACATGCCAAAAAAATTTAACCTTTCCTCCCAGGTCAGGTTTTCTAAACCTTTTATCATTTTTGTAACTCTCCCCTGGACTTTCTTTGATTTGTCCACCTCTTTTCAAAGGACACAGTACTCCTGCTGAGGCCTCACCAGTGCCAAGCAGAGTGGGACAATTACCTCCCAGGTCTTACATATGACATTTCTGTTAACAACCCCCCGAATGATATTAGCCTTTTTTTGCAACTGCATCACATTGTTGGCTCATATTCAGTTTGTGATCCACTATAACCCCCTGATCCTTTTCAGCCGTACTACCACCTAGCCAGCTATTCCCCATTTTGTAGTTGTCCATTTTATTTTGTTTTCCATCCAAAGTGTAAGGACTATGCATTTGTCTCTACTGAATTTCATCTTGTTGGTTTCAGACCAATTCTCTAATTCATCAAAGTTGTTTTGAATTCTAATCCTGTCCTTCAAAGGATTGCTACCTTGGTCTCATCCTTTATAAGCATACCCTCTACTCCATTATAAAATTTGTGGATGACACCAAGCTGAGAGGGGTTGAAGCACTTTGAAGGACAGGATTAGAATTCAAAATGACCTTGACAAAGGAAAATCAGTTTTGACTCAGATGCTGGGGTTGATGATCATGTTGATGCAGGCCTGCATCTCTGAATGGCTAGAATGAAGGCAGTGGTGTTCGGAAGATTGGCACGCATCGCTAGGAGGCTATGGAGAAAGGAATCATAATAATGAACGTGAGAGGAGATGAAAGCAAGGGTGGCAGGTTTAGCAGAGGCAATGCTGAAGCACTGACATGCAAGCGGCGTTGGCTCCCTTGAAATCAATGGCATTCACCCAGGCAGTGTTGTGGGGAATGCAATAGGCAGAGTTGCAGATGTGGGCAGATGAAGAAGGAATTCAGGGTTAAAGGTGGCACCAACTTTAAAAGCAGTGGGGACAAACTAGACAGCTGAGTTGGTAAGTGCAGGGTGAGGAAACTGGGTTGGGCTTGAAGATGTTCCATTTGCCCAAGAGAAGAATTGTTAGGGGTTATTGATTGCACTATATGTCCAGAGGCGGATTACTGTTTTGTGGGGCCCTGGGCCAGAGCAAGTGGGGGCCCCTCCCCCCTTCAGCCTCCAGTCCACCAGCCCCCATCCACCTTCCCTCCCCAAGCCGCTACTGCCAGGGAAATGGAGTCGCAGCGCCGGGGCTTGCTCCGCTCCGCCCACCTGCTGTTCCTGCTGAGGAGTGGGGTCGGGGCATGGGGTCTTCCCCAGCTCTCTGGCAGGAGCGCCAGGCAGGCAGGCGGAGTGGGTCGGGGCGCAGGGTGCCCATTTTTCCGGCACCCCCCAATTGGCCAGGGCCCCTGGGCATGGCCCCGTTGGCCTAGTGGGTAACCCTCCACTGTAAATGGCACCCAGCCAGTATTTAAGGGCCGTGCACAACATAAACCCCACACACAATATCTAATTAGAAACAATTAGAAAAAGAAATAATTTCATTCTCTCTTTAAAAATACCAAAGGGCAAATTCTGCTCTCAAATACATGCAAGCAGCGCCAAGGGGGCAAAATTTGGCCCCAGAGGAGTGAGGAGTCCAAAGTCCAAAGAAGAGGGCATTCCAGCACCTTGGCTGCAGCTGTGAACAGGCCTTATGTAGGGAAACTGTACAGCGCACACTCTGGGCCAGATCTTCACCTGCTCTAATTTACACCAGCTGAGGTTCTGGCCCTGTGCATTTACAGTAGAAATACTGACACACTTTAATGATAGCTGTGTAGCTGGGCACTGTAGAAAATCATTCATTGGCCTAGAATGCCCTCTTCCTACGGTGCTGTTGGCATTGCTCAGCCTTTGGTAACATCACCTAATATTCTAAGACTGCCAGGAGAGGAAGTCAGTTCGTTTTTCTCACCACGCACCCAATGAAACTGTTTCCAACTCAGTCTGCTGTTTGTACTTGCCTTTATCACAGTGAACAAGCCCAGCCATAGCAGTGGGTTAATGTACTCTGTTTGGGATGTATGAAACAACAAGCGCTAGTTATGAAGTCCCACATTTGGTGGTGATCCTCCCCTGGTGTTTGCCTATTGAGTTGTGAATACTGATAAACTTCCTGGTCTGGCCCATTCATCCCTGATAAACTATGGCTCCTGCTTCAAGTGACTGTGTCAGTTGTGGGCAGGGGAGAGTATTTGGGGAATTGCTCATTGCTAACAGAAAGATAGTTTGCAAATGACTGGTACATTCCCAGAGAAATGTGTCTCCAGTGGCTACGAGGTTTACATTGCTTCATTGTACTGCTACAACAGGTGTTTCGTTTCCACTGGCTGGTTTTGATTTTGGTGGCATGAGATTGTACCACATCCTTTTGGGGAGGTTACATTTCATTCTTCCTGCCCAGATTCTCTTACAATATTGGTCGATCAGGTATCCATCAGTCACTCATCAATAAGAAAAAACTGAAAGGGACAATTCAAATTTAAAGAACTAAATAAATCAAAGTAAAACATTTCCTTTGCCTTTATATTTCTGCTGCCTCTGAAAAATCATGACTGAGACCTATCTCAATAGATATGTAACTGTATAATAATATTGTGTAAACAATTCTTATCCTGTCTGTGGTTTGCATAGTATAATACTCATATCCTCAAAAATATCATTTAACTTTAGCTCCACATCCTAAAATGATTCAGCCTTTGAAAAGAAGAAGTTTTAATCCAAGTTCATCTGACGCTTCAAAACTTCACACAAGAGTACTGGCATCTGCAACAAAACCACAGCACAGTCGCTTTACGTGCTACTTCTCAGGCTTGTAAGACCCAGTGCTTTCAATGGACCACCACTTCAAACCTTGACATTGCTGACTGGCTTCATTTGTCTTCCATATCACATGGCAAGTTCTGAAGCTTCAGATGTGTAGTGGCATTTGCTTCTGGTAGGAAAAAGAAAAAGAAAAAAAAACAGAGCAAGAAAGCAGAAAGGAGCATGAGGTTCTAATTGTCTGAAAACCAGAAACATCTGTTGGAGTCATGAACAGTTGATTAGTGGAGTTCATTTCTAGGGTACGGCTTTCAGTGGATCAGCTCTTCTATCTGAGCACTTTACTCCTCTTTGCAGTTACTGGGGATATTAGAAAGGATTAAACTGACCAGGCAGGAGAAGCATGCCACTCCTCCTGTTCCTATGAATTTGCTAGCTAGATAATTTGTAGTTTATAATTAATATAAAAATTAAAAATAGCTTTTGTAGGGATTTTTGTGTTTAGGCAGGTAGTTTAGGCCACCCTATTGTGCAATTCTAACCTGATTTTATCATGGCAGATCTGGTTTAAATATATAGGGATTAAAGGTGTGTGTGCCTTATGGCAATTAGATGTTCATGAAGGACAAACATGCAAGATGTCCTAGATCCCTAAGAGAAGGGCACCTCCTGAGGGGTTCTCATTATGTCCTGGCTTTATCCCTTTGATTCACCTTGAGTAGAAGCCTTTATATAAGGACAGGCTTACCAGTCCAGGCAAGTGATACTAGATCAATCTCATCTGCTCTGAAGGAACCAGTTCCATCTGGCCCAGGACCTGGAAGCAAAACATTCCTCCATCAGCATTCCCTCCCACCCTCCCCAATGCCACACGAGACTCCCTTCTTAAAGTACCCCTGCCCCTTACCAATCTTTACCTGTCTTTTAGTAGTTGGAGTGGACAGGTGAGGGAATCATCTGAAGTAACATTGGCCTCCTGTTGTTCCGTGGAGGTGGAGAAAGCTGTGAGCTCTGTCTCTAGGCGCTTGCCGTCTGGAAGAAGACGGGTGATGGCAAATACTTAGATCAGAGGTGGGCAAACTACGGCCCGCAGGGCACATCCAGCCAGGGAGGCTAGCCCCCGGCCCCTCCCCTGCTGTTCCCCCTCCCCTGCAGCCTCAGCTCGCTGTGCGAGAGCAGCCGGGGTGTAATGTATTAAATTGCTCCCCGTGGGAATGTGCTACTTACGGAGCACCAGGACTGGCAGCTGTAAGTAGTACACTGTAAGTAGCACATTCCTGGGGAGGGAAGGCTGTGCCTTCCCAAGCAGCCTGGCTCCCGCCCCATATCCACCCCCTCCCACTTCCTGCCCCCTGACTGCCCCCCTCAGAACTCCTGACCCATCCAACCCCTCCTGCTCCTTGTCCCCTGACTGCCCCCCCCCACCCCCCCCCCCCCCCCCCCCCCCCCCCCCCCCGCCCCCCCCCCCATCCCCCCCCCCTCCCGACCCCTATCCACACTCCCGTCCCCTGACTGCCCCCCGGGACTCCCTGCCCTTATCCAACCCCCCTGCTCCCCGCCCCCTTACCATGCTGCTCAGAGCACCAGGACTGGCAGCCGTAAGTAGCACACCGTAAGTAGCACATTCCTATGGGGAGCAATTTAATACACTACACCTGGGTAGGGAAGAACAACGATGTGGCCCTCAGGCCAAAATGTTTGCCCACCCCTGACTTAGATTGTACTGCCAATCTCCTGCTCCGTGACCAAGAGGCTGGGTTACTAGCTGGGGAATAGGGGCTTACAAGAAAGATATTCTTGGTGAGCCACAATGTCATCAGAAACCTTGGGGATTCAGACACCAGGATTCCCCCTGTCATGGTTTAGTCAGGAGACCGCAAAATAATCTAATCATCAGCCAGCGAGCCATAGTAGAGATCTCTGTCTCCCCTTCACCAGAATATGGAGGAAAACACCATTGCACAGAGAGGAAGAAATGCTGGAGTGGGGACAAGTCTCCATCATTCACCCCAACTTTGGCGGCACCCATGTCCCTTGGCCTCCCCTCAAGTGGTGTTTACAATAATTAAGCTACTAGTGTAGATGGGACAATGCCATTTCTAATGTTGTTACAAGAAGCACTGTAGAGGCCTGGTTGAATTGCATTTTTTTTATATCACATGATGTGTGTTGAGGGGAAACCAGTGGTGATAACTGTGGTCAGCAACAGATCATTTGCCTAGTGTAGATAGGGCATTATAATACAGGTAGACTTTCTTTGCAATGTAACTAGCATGTTCTTATGAACAAGCAGTGCCAACTCCATAATCTCTTCCCGGTTTCTGCCTAATGGGAACATTAGCCATTGGGGGGGCAGGAAACTGGATTGTTCTCAACAATGTAACCACTGAATCCCCTTGTTGTGATGCATAAACACTTTGTGACTAAATTCTACACGTATCTCCCACCTACAGCATACAGGGTTGCTCTTTAAAAGAGAACCCTGGCCTCCTGTAGCATGTTGTGTCAGAATTGGGGTTTCGGACACTTTAATAAAAGAATCTCCAAACCGCTTTACTGCTCTGTTTTTCTTCTTACTATCATTGGGACAGATTATGGCCCGACTTGTGTGGTAGCACAAGGAATTGAGGGTGGCTCTTTCTCCCTTGTTCCAGCAGAGCCGCCTGGCCGCACTTCTGCCAGCAACAGCAGGGACGGGAAGCCGCTTGCAGGGAGCCACCCGAGGTGACCGTAAGCGCTCCCCACGGACCTCAACATTTTGACCACAGACACTTGTGTCCATGTACGGACACAAGACTGACCCCTGCTTACTAAAGATCAGACCTTTTTAAGGTGACTAAATTTGGACACCCAAAAATTGAGGCACTAATAATCACTAGTCGCTTAAGTAAATCTTAGCCTTAATGTTTATTATCCATTTCTGCTAATCTTCCTTATAGGATAATTCTCTTCAGGGCTAGATGGGATGTTTTATGTATTCAAAAGGAGGGACTTTCACCTAATGAAACAACTCCTGTGGAAATATCAGTGAATATTCTCTATAGGTTACCAGAACTCAACCAATAATAAACGTTTCCCCATTATTAATTCTATCAGTTCCAATACCCCACCTACCATGTAAAAAACTCCCAAAACAAAAATACCACTGGTGACTGTTGATCTCAGGTTCTAGAAATACAGATTTTGTAATAGTTCTGCATTGTATAGTTTAATTAATGGCCTGGGCACCTGGAGCCCAGGATAAGTGCTCTTTTATGTTACTTATTTAAATCCAAATAAATAAACTATTTTTTCCACTTTCAAAAAAATTTAGTTTCATATAACTCAAAACCAGATATGCACCAGAGCCAGTCAGGCAAGGAATTCGGTAAAAGCTTTATAGCCTTTCATAGTAACACTTTCCATAAAAGTCCCATTTACAAATAAATACTTCAAAGACTATGTGCATATGCATTGTTTTCACAATACTAGCCTGTTAAACTGATCTGTTGTCGAGCCTGCCTTATCGTGTGTTATCACAAAAAAGGTAGTTGAATCTGTTTGCCCCTTAAACAGTAAGGGCCAGATTTCAATACCTTTATTTACCTTATTCCACAACTGATCCCACTGAAATCAAATGGAGGTGGTGATAGGAAAACACAGAGAATTAATATGGGGGAGGGGAGCTAGCGAGGGTTCGTGTTAGGGGGTGGAATTTTCAAAAGCTCCTAAGTGACTTAAGGACTACAACTTCTCTTGTGGGACTTGTGCTCCTAAATCATATTAGCCTTGTTTACATGCAAAAGTTGTATTGCTTTAACTATATTGGCATTACAGCAGTAAAATCCCTTAGAGTGGATGCAGTTATACCAGTAAAAATATGATTATACCAGTACAGATTATTCTGGTAAGGGAAGGGGAATAAGCTATACCAGTATAAGCAATTTTATACTGGTATAATTGTCTACACTAGGGCTAGGTCTACACTGGGGGGGGGGGGAGGGGAAATCAATTTAAGATACGCAAATTCAGCTACACGAATAGCGTAGCTGAATTCGACGTATCCGAGCCGACTTACCCTGCTGTGAGGACGGCAGCAAATCGACCGCCGCGGCTCCCCCGTCAACGGCACTTACTCCTACCTGCGCTGGTGGAGTACACACGTTGATTTGGGGATTGATTGTCGCGTCCCGACGAGACGCGATAATTCGATCCCCAAGAGATCGATTTCTATCCGCCGATCCAGGCGGGTAGTGAAGATGAGCCCTAGGGGTTGTACCACACCCCCTAACCAACACAGTTATACTGATATAAAAGCTGTGTGTAGGCTAAACCAGATGTGCTTTTGAAAATCCCTCCCAGAATTGTCAAGTTTAGGCTTAGGGAAATCCATGGAAAGACACTGCTGATCTTGAGTAAGGGTGTCAGAATCTGGCCCTAAAAAAGAATGTGGGTGGCTGGGAAAGAGGCAAGTGAATATTCAGAAACAGGGATTTCTTCAAAAATGTTGAAAAACCATTAATAGCTAAAATATTCCTTACGTTTATATGAGATCCTTTGCGCAGGGAAGCACCAAGGTGCTTTTCAAATTAAGGCCTCTGAGCCTGGCAGCTGCTCCACCTGGGTCCACCCCTGTGGCTGTTCAGGGTCCTATGGGGATCTGTGCTGGTGGAAGAAATAGCAGCATGAAGCAGCTTGCAGGATGGGGCCCCGCACCTTCACTTTATTCACTGATTGCTTAATCACTACAGTACAGGATCACCAAAACTGTCCATGTAAACTGACTGGCTTCCTTGGAAAGTGACGGTAAGATCCAGAATTATTGCTGTCTTTGTAAGTAAATGACTGACCTTAGAGGGTTGTACGCTCTGTGGAATTCTACTCCTGGAGATTAGAGAGCTCAGGAACTGCCTTTTTAGGCAGGAGGCTAAGCAGAGCTGTATAACTACTACTAGCAATAAAACTGACAGTGAGCCCGGGAAGTGGCTCCCTACCCTTATAAGGAGAAAGACAGGTATTTCCTCATGACCATATTTGGTACTGCAGGAAAACATACTATCAAGGTAAAGGAACACCTCCCGAAACAACGTCAGGATCACATGCATCCCACGGTTTCAAAGGGGAGACTGTTGCATAATACCAATGCTTATGCACTTTGCATCTCTCTGGCTCCTTCCATCTGAGAATCTCAAAGCACTTTACAATATTATTGAATTAGGCCCTCACCACCTTTAGGAAGCAGGGAAGTTTAATTAATTAAAAGCTCATTTTCAAATTTGGGAAAGCAGATGACTGGTGGGAGAACAGCATGTCATTTTAATGCTACATTTTAAGGCAGTCAAGCCAAAATTTTCAAGAGTGGGTGCTGAATGTCAGGCATCTTAATCTATATTTAGCCACCCAGATTTCCAGAGGCACTGAGCAACTGTAGTTTCCATTGATTTTAACAGGAGCTGCAAGATCCTCATCCAATCAGAAAAGCAGGCCATTTATTTCAGCATCTAGCTTTAGCAAATATGAAAATCTTGTCCTAACTGCCTTAAAATTAGAGCTGGTTAAGAATAATTATAGTTTTTTGGGGGGAGGATGTTTTCCCTTTGTTCACATTTTTCATGAAATTGTTGATGAAATATTTCAAAATTAAGTATTATGACACATTTTCAAAACACTTCAGCTCTAATCCACCAAGGTACGTAGGTATCTAAACCCTAGACTCGGGCAACCTAATCTTGGGTTTAGGCACCTAGAGTCCCAGTTTTCAGCTCCAGGGTGAGTCACAAGACTTCTCTTGAGCCCTGTAGATTTCTGCCTCTGTAAGTTTCTCCCTGTAAGTTTCTGCCGCTGGCAGAGGCACTGCTGCCTCACTCTAGGCATCCAGATGCCTATCTCCTGCCCAACTCCCACAGCAAGTCACAAACGGAGAAGACAGGCACTCAGCTGTCTAAGTAGGGCCCAATCTGACAGGTGTGCTCAGAGACCACCTACCAGATCAGGTGCTGTTCAAAATCTGGCAGCCGAGGGGTGGGGGGTGCACTGCTGACCTTATAGTTTTTGTCCCATTGGTTAGAGCACTTGCCTGAGATGTGGCAAACCCTAGTTCAATTCCCTTCTCTCTGCTAGAAGGGGAGAAAAGATTTGAACACAGGGTCTCCCACCCCTCAGGAGGATGCTCTCACTGCTGAGTTATGGGATATGCTGAAGAGGGGCAGTCTCTCCTGATGAAGCTGTTCCCCTGTGAATAAATAACAAAAGAGTGACTGGAGGAGGGGAACTGGACCCTGGATGTCCGCTGTGGATGCCCTAACCAGCAGACTTCAGAGGGATTCTCTCTCTTTTTTTTTTCCCCCTCTCTCTCTCTGGCCCAATGACTATTTCTCCCAAAGTATTTCTCCATAGTGGAGCAATCTTTGGGCCAGAGAGGCAGACAGCGTGTAAATATCTCTGGAGTCTGGTTGTTAGGGCACCCCTGTAGGAGACCCATGTTCCAGTCCCCATCCTCGACCAGGGGTCAGCAACCTTTCAGAAGTGGTGTGCCGAGTCTTCATTTATTCACTCTAATTTAAGGTTTCGCGTGCCAGTCATACATTTTAACGTTTTTAGAAGGTCTCGTTCTATAAGTCTATAATATATAACTAAACTATTGTTGTATGTAAAGTAAATAAGGTTTTTAAAATGTTTAAGAAGCTTCATTTTAAATTAAATTAAAATGCAGAGCCCCCCTGACCGGTGGCCAGGACCCGGGCAGTGTGAGTGCCACTGAAAATCAGCTCGTCTGCCGCCTTTGGCACACGTGCCATAGGTTGCCTACCCCTGCTCTATACATTGCCCAAAGTAGCATAGCTGGGGCCGGTGGGGAGCTGCAAAGTAAAAGTCACGCTGTCTTCATGCTGTTTTTCTTTCATTTTCAATTAGATCCATTAGCTGCAAGGTGTGTGTTTCATTTTTGTTGTTGTGTACACAAGCACTATCAGAACTTGGAAAAGAAGAGAAAGTAGGAACCTAATGGGGCAGTGTAAAGGTTTTTTAGCTTGCATTTTCTTAGGATGAGTACATTACTCATAAGGGTCAAGGCCACAAGAGAGTTATGTAGCCCATACCAAACAAGTATCTAGAACATCCTTATATTACACCATGATGGAGTCACCACCGTGTAAGAAATCTTATTACAAGAAAACAATTTTAGATACAATGGCCCAGATCCTCAAAGGTATTTAGGCTCCTAACTTCCACTGAAATCACTAGAAGTTAGGTGGAGCCTAAATACCTTTGAGGATCTGTTCCCATCTGCTACCAAAACTCTAAAAATCTGCTGGTATTATACCTTGTATCCTTCCACCACCACTGTACTACTCTCTTACTCATACTTCTTTAGAATCTTGAGATCAGCTGTGCAGGCCTTCCAGAGGGGAAAGCACTGTAGCTGCTAAGCTAAGATCATATCTGAAAAATTAAAAGGCCTCTTGCAAGAGCAAGATTCCTGGCTAATGCTCCATGCTTAGTAGAGTATAGGGATGGGTTCCACTTTCTTGAAACTCTCTACAGTATTGGGAAAATGTATTATATTAGCAAACATATTGTTTAAAACATATAAGTTAACCTGTTAAACATGATTTAGCAGCTTGTGTAGATTTTAATAAGTGATGTTAAACAATGATTTAGCCGTGGTGGTAAAGGTGGATTAGCCATAATCAGCTAATACATTTTTAAACAATCAAGTTTAAATCCTTTTATAACATGCTGGATTTTCCCAATATAGCCAAGGCCTAACACAGTAAAAGCTTCTAAAAATTATCTAGAATTACTCTTATCTAAAACAATATTACAAATTAAAGGACCAATGGATTGTGAGATATCAGAATTATAAATAAATGTGTCCTCTCATTGGAAAGGAAGGGGATTCTCAGACTCCCAATGGGATAAATCCCCCATACTTAGCCCTGAAGGGTCACAAGATATTGGGCCTCAAAGTTGTCACTGGTTCAGGAATGAAAGTTACCCATCCTGTGCCTCAGACCAGAATGATTTGGAGGGAGAATTCCATGTTTGGAGAAAGAAAAACATTTTTGTGGGTGTTTTTTTAGAGCTTCTCAAGGGTTTGGAATGCTAGGAGTAGTCTTGGTGGAAATAGATTAGCAGACAGAGTGTAGGCAAGGTGGTCAAAGGTGCATGGTTAGTGCAATTTATCAGATGGATAGCACCACCATGTATGTGGTACAGTTATGTGTCTTATCTTCACGGCCCTACAACCAAAATAAACCACAGGGAAGCCTTGGAGTCTGTGATTGTGTTGTCTTAAGTGCACACCTCTTGCGGTGGTGACCTAGAACACACCCCACATCTTTAACTTTATGTAAGACAACATCAAAACAAACGTAAGCTGTATTTTCCTCTTGGGACTCACAGTGAGACCCTTTGATGTCTTGTTCCTAATTGTTTCTGATTATTGTACTCTGGGTTTTCCCTGAGATGGTATGATTGTCTAAGTTGTATACAATCTCTTCCATCCAGGTGATTCCCAAGGTCTTTAACACAGTGATTGTTTTAATAGAACACAGCAACGCTACACCAAAGGATACCTGATACAAACGAAACCAAAAGCGGAATTTAGATGATACATTCTTTCTAGGTTGGAATTTTGGCCAGGATACAAGAGTTAATACCCTGAGTCTTGTGAAAAGAAATTCTAATGCAGATATTGAAAATGAAAGTGTTTCTTGCAGCTGAGCTCTTTTCAAAATCTGACCACTTATTTAGGTATCTTGGATGCTTTCAAAAAATTGACTGTATCTATATGCTTTCAATTGGATGAAATCCTGAACCTAGTGAAGTGAATAGCAGTTTTGCCCTTGACTTCAATGGAGCCAATATTATTTCACCACTAGTAGGTAGGCATCATATATATAGGTTCTGTATATAATTAATTAAAACCTTCTGTCTGGTTAATTTATTCCCAATTTTTCATTTTAACATTTTAGGAACAATTATTCATCTTTACATTTCAAAGGTATATACATTTCAAAGGTATATACACCTAGAGAATGGATATATAGATATAGATATAGATAGATATAGATATCCATTCTCTAGGTGTCCCTGTTACTCAAATACTTGTTTACACAGAGGCAGGTTACTTTTTGTAAATGTGTGATTTTTGTAAATGTTATATAAGACATTAATTAGTAGGCTACAGTTCTAGTCTTTTTCAGGTCCACTGTCAATAAAGGCCCAGATCCACAAAAGTATTTAGGCTACACTGAATGCAGTGGAAGTTGGAGCTTAAGTACTATGTTGGACCTGGGCCCAAATGCCTAAATTTTAAGTGCACACTATGTCTAAACCTGTGTAACTGGAACACCAAGAAAACACAAACAGCTGTCCTGTATTTGGGCAGCTATTGGTGTCACACAGTTCTAGAGTTAATGTACATCTATCAATTAAGCTTTACCAAGGCTGTTGATGTTCCTCTCTATTGTTCCCAGCACTGGACTGCCCAGCTGCTGTGCATGGAGGAAGGGGAAACTCCCATAAGAATTGGAAACACCCTCATTTGGCTTGGAAGACACCCGCCTAAGAAAGTGCTCAGTGTGTATAAAAACAACACTAGAGGAAGAGCAAATATATACAGCCAATACAGGGAGGGCACAGCAGAGAAAATAAAAAAATATTACAAAACAAACAAATTAAATACATTGTTTTTAATCTGCAGGACGCTAAAATAAGTGTGACAACAGCTCAACCTGAGGGGGGAAAAGTTAAACTTTGATGACAACTTTTCTGCTGTTTTTATACCACCAGTTGTGGGGACAACACTCAACAAAAAGCCACAGGGGATTTTGGTACTCACCAAAATACACTTTACTTTCACTTGCATCATCAATACTTTTAAAGGTGTCTTGCCCCGGCTAGATTCCCCCACCTAATTCTACAAAAAACACTATGCACAGGTCACCAAAAGGCTCGTTTTCAGATGGGACACTGTTCACTTCAAAGATTATTATATGTTTACCAAAGTGTGTTCACTCAGGTCACTACAGCCCCGGGTTAGGGGGCAGTAACCAGAGCTGCCCTGAAGATATTGATGGATGCTGCATTGACATAGAGTTCCATGGGCTTTTCCTCTCTGGTCTCCCCCCTACAACTTTAACCCTCTGGTGACTGGTGATACACACATATCCTCTGGCGTTGGGCTGTTTGGCGGGAGCCTGGAAAGTGGCACCATTCTAAGGGGAACTGCTCTTGTTTTTCAGACTCTCTGGACGTTAAATAACACCCACGGTTACCCTTGCCCAGAGACGGGCATTGTTCTGCCAGCGCGGAGCCGTGTTTACAGTACGTGCAGGGGCGCAGCGAGGCTGGGCTGTTGCAATGCTGCGCAGCAGGACAGAACGTGAACGCGGGCAGGCGGCTCCCACGCCCGGCGCTTTCCCGGCTTCACATGAACCCCAGTGGCACCCTGTTGGGGCAAAGGGAAGGGCTGCAGCTCTATTTACACAACACGCCGGCCTGAGCAGGGCCTTTGTTCGGCTGAAACGCGGACCGATTGGCCGCTGCCGACGCTCAAGGTGTGTTAGAAGCAACTTCAAAACGCGGATGAATGAGACGTATTGAGATTCACTGTCCAGTGGCTGAATAAGTCTCTTGGGGCCAGATCCTCTGTTGGGGGAAATTGGAGTCGCGCCATTGATTTCAGTGGCGCTTCAATGACTGCCACGGATTTACACCAGCTGCGGGTCTGCCCCAGGGCTTGTTAAAACGTTATTAGTCTAGGTGTTTGGGGCGCATCCAGAGGCGGACATGAGGAACAAGTGGCCTCTGGATGGGAAACCTGGCCTCTGCCCTGCAGCGCTTACACTTGCTTGCAGCAAGTGTAAGCGCAAGTGTGAGCCCTGTGTTTCTCATGGTATCTTGTGGTTAAGGCATGGGAGTGGGCATTATGATTATTGAATTCTTTTAATAGTTGCCAAGAGACTGTCTGTGTGTGACCTCGATCAGGATTCAGCTTCTCTATGCATCAGTTTCCCCATCTGTGAACTTGAGATAATACTTACCTACCTCTTTTGCCAGGAGAAATTCATTAACCTCTGCAAGGCATCTTGCGATCCTCTCATGGAAGATGCTATATGAGTGCAAAGGATTATTATTCTGCAACACACATTAATACAAATAGAAATGCTCAAAATAATAAAGCTGCCCAAGGTAGTAGGCAAATTTCTGGGAATTACATTGCAGAAGTGACAGCACAGCCCACCACTCCTGTCTTCTCCTTTAAATGGCTCTGAGGCCTCCACTCTGTGATCACGCCTATGTACTTTATTTGTGTTTCATCATTCTCCACTGTGTCAAAGTCCCATGCAGCAATTCTTATTTAGTGTCATACAATCATGAGAAAGAAAAGAGATTGAGATTTGCCTTTCCTTCCTGTTCTCTGCGTCTACTCTTGCAGTTAACAAGCTAATTAATCCCTTAGCTCTCTCCAGTCCAGGCTGATCTAGTAATTAGTCATTCCTTTCCTCCTGGGGGGGAGGGTAATTAGATGTACAGTGACCAGAGTGCTGGTCCAACTTCTGGTTCTCAGAACTCTGTCACAAGGAACCATCATAGAATCATAGAAATGTAGGACTGGAAGGGACGGGACCTCAAGCCCCCTGTGCTGAGGCAGGACCACATATTCCTAGACCATTCCTGACAGGTCTTTGTCTAACCTGTTCTTAAAAATCTCCAATGATGAGGATTCCACTGGAGGATCAACAATTGTAAATGATACTGGTCTGAGATCCAGCACTTGCTGTATTCAGTCCTGAATAAGTGCCCCACCCCCCAAAAAGGAATGCAAGATTGAAGTATAAATAACACATTATGATACCTGCAATCCAATGGGGCTAGAAGCAAAGGTTTTATACCACTGAGAAGCCAGGTATGCCATTCCCATAGTGGTATAGAGCAGTGGTTCTCAAGCTTTTTAATAATGTGAACCCCCTTCCTCCAGTCTGAATTCCACACCTTCCGTGTGGCAACTGGAGTCAATCTTTAGGCATTTCTATACTAATAATAATACCTAGCTGCTATATAGCACTTTTCATCCATAGATCTCAAAGCGCTTCACAAATGAGGTCAGTAACACTAGCCCCATTTCACAGATGGGGAAATTGAGGCATGGAGTTAGGAAATGACTTGACCAAGGTCACCCAGCAAGTCATTGACAGAACTGAGAATAGAACCCAGAGCTTCTAAGTCCTGTCTCTTACTCTAGCCTCAATTCTACTCACCCACTTTAGTGGGGTAAGAACTTATTTTTTGACAGGTGAGTAAAATAAAATTACTTTATTCATTACCATCACTTTGGAATAGATAGGTAGGTGAACAGATTTTTGCCTGGCCTTCTGAATTTTTATGGCTGTTTTGAAAGGTTAGATATAGATATACATCTTCACATCCCCCTAACTGATACAGTGATAGATGCTCTATAAATAAATACAATAAATAAAAGATAAGATTTATTATTATTATTATCATCATCGGCTGTGGCTGAATTTGGTGCTTCCATTGAAATGACCCTGGATCTTTGACCTAGATGGCTACTTGAAGCACCTGGCAACAAGTTGTAAACATCCACACCCTGAACATTTACGCCTGAGCTTGCTAACTTGCCAGCTACACACCTTTTCCTATACTGCAATGGTTTTGGAGAAGGGAAAAACATTAGCCCAACATGTGCCAAAGGGAACAAAGCTAGGTCACATCATTAGCTGTTACCACATTCATGTTTACGCTCTCTCATATGGCTTAGCTGGCTCTATGGCCAACTTCTGGCTGAATCGAAGTCTCACCGAATATGTGCACATTACAGATGGTACCCAGATCTCTGCATACTGTGCAGCCTTGTTCAGAATGTTTCTTTCCAGTTATACTCCCTAAAATATAGAACAGCTGAATCTCAAATAGCATCTATCACAGCCTTCGGCTTGTGCACTGTTAGCTTTGTTCTTTCATCCTAAAGTACACTTGATCTCATCTTGATGTTCCTGATGTACTAAACATGTATTTTTTAATATATTTTGTGCATTCCCAAAGGACTGGGTGAACAAAGTGTCCTCTCAACCTAACCAGTGCATTGGCCAAAGACACTGCTAGTTGTTTGTGCTGCACTTCCTCTAGCATCTAAGTGCACTGCCCACTTCTCCCTGCCCACCATTTTGTACCTGCTGTACAATCCGTAAGATTCCCAGGGTGATGCCAATACCAATTCTCAGTCTATGGTATTTTCTGTCCCTGCATCGTCTCTGAAATATCATCCTAGCCACTCCATGTCCTCCTCTTTCTTAGCCATTCGGTAACTCCTATATCTCCTGCAAACTGACCTCAGAAAAAAATTACTTTGCCACGAAGACTGAAATTTCCCATATGTACGGCATGGGCAGCCACCATGTAAGGCTTCCTACAGAGCTTTGTGAATTTGCTCCATCTCCAGGGCCATTCTAAAAGGCTTACTTACTACTGATGGCCAACAACAGTGCCAGCTGTGAGTAAGTTCTGTGGTGTGGACACCAATTCTTTAAAAGCTAGATTGATACCACCAAACCATTTCATACAGGACACTTTACAGCTGTCAGATGGTAATGAATAATGATTTTCAGTAACAACCTGGGTCCTTATTTGAACCCATAACCTACGGATGAAAGGCTCCAAAACTCATTACAAATTCCCTATACAGTCCTTTACACTTGTGCCTTTCTGGTCTCACACAGAGTCATTTCCTTTCCTGTGCTGTCTTTCCTCTGTGCCAGGAGCCCTGCTGCTCCAACAGCTGCTGATATAGTGTGAGGCGTCAGCTTTGATAGGAAGCCAGGTTGTTTATTAATTAAAAATACAAGCATTCCAGAGCCTTTCTGGGGTCATAATCAAATGGCTTTGAAAAGGAAGGCTATCTTATCAAGGGCTCTGAATTGTTAACCCTCGTTAATCAGAAGTTTTCAGTCATATCAGATAAATCAAATCAATAGTGTTTGTTGTCATTACTTATGGAGAAAATGTGCCATTGAAACACATTTTTTGGAAATGTTAACAAGCCAGACCTTGAAACACAATGGCACTTATGAAGCTTGGTGCTCCACAATGGAAATGGAATTCAGTCAAGCCTGAATGAAGTTTCCAGAGTTGCTCTTTTTCCTCAAGCCAGTTAAATATCTTTCAAGGCTGTGTATTCATCTGCCCCCCACCCCAACTGTATTTGTATATTTCTATTTGTATGTTATAAATAATAGATTTTTTTTTTCATGCTGCCTGCCCGCCAGGCTGGAAACAGCCTTCTGTTTCCCATATGTCACATATCCTCCCACTCTTCCTTTATATCTCACCTTTAAACCCGCTTCTTTCTCTGGACTCCCATTGCTGATCAACTGCTATTCTGCCAGCCTTCCTTTCTGTAGTACATCTATCCCCCACTGTAAGCTCTACAGGCCAAGCGACTTTGTCCAGCTGTGTGTTTCATAAACTACTGTGCACACCTCTGGTGCTACAGAAATAATAAACAAGAGAGAGACTAAAGCCGTGATATTCAGATCTGGAATACCCTACATGTTTGGGGGAGCTAAGAGCCAGGATTTTGGCTCATACCCATCTCTAATAATTCACAATAGCAGTTAACTTTCACCAAGCCAGTATATCAATGAAGGGATATTGTGCAATAACTACAGCTGGTTGAATAATAAATAATAATAATAAATTGATTGACAAAAATATTCCCTAATATATATTTGGTGATTATTCAATCATTTATAGAGCTAGATTGGAAGGGGGGAAATATTAGTGAATAATGTTATGTAATAGCTGATGGGGAAAATCATCAGCTGTTTTTGAATACTATTATTTGATCAACTCTAGAGATGACCATGGCAATCCTCTTCTTCTAATTGTTAAATATAAATACTACAGGTTCCAATTACTTGTACAAAATACTTGAAAAAAAATCTGAAGTGCAAATGAGCAAATAAACATTGTTTTCAATGGTTTTTCCTGAACTTCTGCACCTCCCCTCAGTACACTCTATATATGTCACTTGCCTTACCATGATTGGTGCCCAGTGTTGCTGTCCTGGCCAAGGGGTAACTCAACAAGTCTTGCAAAGTCTCCCAACTTTGCCATTCACAGCCTTGTCTCTCTCACCCATCATTTCCCTCCATTCCATCAATACATAATTTGGAGGAAATTCAGTGATTCATTCAAATGATGGGGTGGAGAGACAGACTAAAGGGATTGATAAGAAGCAAGATTAAAAGGGATAAATATGTATAGCTTGGCTAAGTGGTGACTAATAGGGGATGGAGGAGAAAGACATGATAACCATTTACAAGTGTTTGCAGTGTTGTAAATGTGTTGGTCCCAGGATATTAGAGAGACAAGGTGGGTGAAGTAATATATTTTATTGAACCAATTGTTGGTGAGAGAGACAAGCTTTTGAGCTTACACTGAGCTCTTCTTCTGTCTCACCAAGAGAGATGGTCTCTCTCACCAACAGAAGTTGGTCCAATAAAAGATATTACCTCACTCTTGTCTCTCTAATCTACAAGTGTTTGTAATTCTGATAAACCACAGTTTTATAGGCCCATTTCAAATGCAAAGACCAGGAATAGCATTCTGTCCTGCTTTATAGGAAACCTGACTTCAGCCATCAGCCCCAGTCTCTCACTCCTCAAGCTGAGGTACAGCTTGAGAAGCTCCAGTGTTTCCCAGTCTTACTCTTCCTGAAGGATGGTAATGGTGAACAAAGCCTCAAGGTTAAAGAGATGAGGCAAGAAAAAACAAAAAAGTATTCTCAAAGCTCCTATAGTAATGTGGAAAGAGGTGGGTGAAAAATAAGAGACACTTTGAATGTAGGTTTCTTATTTTAGACATGTTATAAGGAGGTATTTTATTTCCACAAGTATTGTTTCCCTTGCAACTGGAGTTCAGACTACTATTTCTGCCTTTTCAAATGGTCAACAAAATAAACCCAAAGCTCAGGAGGTGGCTGGCAATTATTGGTGAAATCACACAGTATTTCAACTGAACTCTAAATGTTTAAACCTATGCTTTATATTTAAGTTTTCAAAGTGCCTGACTCCTTCTGCGAGTGTTGCCAAAAAAAAAAAAAAAAGAAGGGCTCACTGTAAAAGTGAAAACACAGTCACTGACCCATTCTGTGTCTGAAAAATGTTAATTTGTCCCTGAAAAGGCCATTTAATTATTCAGATCATCTGATTGCTTCATGCAGCCCTGTATTGATTGATTAGAAATCTCTATAAATCAAAATCTGTATTACCATTGGTCAAAGCATCTGCCTGTCACATCAATGGGAATATATAGTTAATTTCCAGTTCCTACCCACAAGTAAGTTTACTCGGGCATATAAATGGATTTCATCTACAAATGGCTCAGTAAGTGTTTTTTCATCTCACTACACTATTTACTTTAGGAGATCAGGAAGGGGGGAGGAGGCCTAAAGTAATAAGCTGATTCAGGGATCTATTCACCCAAAATTCCCAGCTCTGTGGCTGCTGGCCATGAAGACTCAAAATCTCTGCACCAATGGGGCCTAATTCTGATTCAGATTTTCTGAGGGTATGTCTACCCTGCAACAGGGAGATTGCCTCCCAGCCCAGGTAAACAGACATGTGCAAGCTCTGCTCAATCTAGTGCCCTAAAAATAAGTGTGAATGTTGTGGCGCAGGCAGAGGGTTGGGCTAGCCACTCAAGTATGGACCCACAAGAATGGATGGACTTTTATTTGGGTGGCTAATCTGTGCTACCATCTGTGCCACACCATTCACACTGCTATTTTTAGTACACTAGCTTGAACAGAGCTAGTATGTATCTGTCTACCAGGGCAGGGAGCTGCAGCACAGACAGACTCTGAGTTCCATGGTACTGAATGAATCTCAGTTGGTCAGCTGGGTCCTGAGCCAAGATTACCAATCTTCCACTGAGCAGATAGCCACCACTCATTTCAGTTGAATGATATACAGGCAACAAGCAGGAAGAAACAAACGGAAAAAGAAACAAATAATGTCAATTTTTCTTTGGTTTCAAAGCTGTCCAAGTATACTCAGCATTTTATGACCAGCTTAACTGTGTGTTGCTCAACTGACCAAATAGCCTCTAAATGAGTATCAGTTAACATGATTAGTGTTTGATGGGTGTCCGCCCTCGCAATAGGCCATGGTAGCAACTTGTTCCCAGCAAAACTGGAATGACCTACTTTGACCCTGTCTGGTTCTGAAACTCCACCTTTGTGAATGGAAGGAAGTCAAAGCCTGCCTGGCTGTGAAGTGGATGAAAAAACAATAAGAAAAAACCCCTACACAACAGTATACTAGCAACCCATACTAACACTCACTGAAGTCAATGGAAAACTCATATTGATAACAGGGCAGTTGGATCAGACCCCAATGGAGCAGTAACCTGTTTTTCAATTCGTACAGATAAAGTTGTCCAAATAGAGTCCTGAACGGTACACTAACCATATTCTTGCATTACATCTTAACTTGGCTTTGTAATGTTAGCAGCAAAGATAGAGTTAGGTAGATAAAAATAGTGCTCCTGGACAAATTAAAGATTGTTGCAATTGTATTTAACACTACTGTATTAAGATTTAGAACTTATCTACATGAGGAAATTGACTGGAATAGCTATTGTGCAATAGCTCCCCATGTAGACACTCTTATTCCAGAGTAGAAGTGCCTTTAGCCCAAATGCTTACAAGTATTTAGATGCCTAACTCCCATTAATTTCAATGGGAATTAGGCAACTAAAAACCTTTACGGATCTGGGCCTCTCTCTGGTTTAGTTTAATAATGGATTAAGCTAACCCAGAAAAGGCGTTCTTATTCTGGAATAAGAGTGTCCACAAGGGGAATGATTTCAGAATAGCTACAGCGCTTTAAATTCACTCTCCCTTTTTCCAGAATAATTTCCCACAGTAGACAAACCTTTAAAGAACTTGATAATTGCACATTGACACTACAGAATATAAAGATGGCACAAGAGATGGTAGTAAGTAAAATTAAAATTTCCCATTGTTGAACAGACAAATGAGAAACTGAAATGTATCTTTATAGAATACAATTTTATTTGTAACATCTTGTGTGTAGTTTTGATGAGGCAGGGAAAGGCTAAAAAATAAGTTAAAAATGAATGTATCTAGCATTGAACAGGCTGATCATGGATTTAGAGACTAATTTATATGCAATGATATTACTGATTTTTTTAACTAATTAATAGTTGGAGTTGTAGTTATGTGCTACACAGAATTTAAATTTTCTGGAACATAGACATATCTTGGTTACATGTACTGTGGCAATACATAGAGAATCTTCACATAGTAGGCAATATGTTCAGGAGTGATTTAGAATTTCACACTATAAACTATTACTCCAGATGCTACAAAGACTGTACATGTTATTTGTATACCAGTTACTTTCCAAAAACAGCAGTACTGGCTCTTTTGCAAGTTAATATACTGCTCAAATTCAAGTGGAGGGTGCTAGAAAAAAGAATTTTCAAACTGAAAAAAAGAAACTGGGAGATCATTTAGAAAAATAGTGGGATATGACGTTTACATCTGCTTCGGATCTGTATTTTTTCTTTTAAATCCCATTTGGAAATGGAAGGAATTTTTATGTCTAGAACAAAAAATATTACTGGAATGCTTCACTTAGTACTTGTTCAAATCCATGAATAACTTGCAGTATTACATATAATAAGAGGTGATTCAACCTGGTAGTCCAAATTCTCTTGGGGAGTACATTAGCAAAGTTCCATAGAGCCGTTGCAATTTACACCAACAGATAATTTGGCCACGTAACTTTTATAACTGTTTTACTTGTTAGGCGCCTAAGCAATATGGATCTGTTATGCACAATATGATAAACTAGTCTTCTTCACTTCCTGTCCTAGACTAGGGCGCTGTGTGTTGTTAAGCAGCTGTTCCGTTCCACCTCGGAGGTGGTGGCATGCCAGTGATGAAGTGATGCCTCTATAATACTTCGCACTTTTATTTCCGAAGAGCTTGATACATATTAACCAGTGAACCCTCCTCACAAACTGGTGAGCTTGGCAGAGCGGATATAGCCATGTTTTAACGGCAATGTCAGCACCCGCATAGAGCGGCAGATCTTTGGGGCTGGGAAGGCTCAGTGTGAACGCGACGCTTTCTCCTGTTTCTCGGAGAGCGGATGCGCCAGGGAGGCCAGACAGGGCGCACCTTGCAGAGGGCAGGGCCCCGCGGACAGCGGGGGGAGGAAGGTGGGGAGAGGCACTGGCACGTCCCCCCCACGCACCGGGGGCTGCCGCCTGCCAGCGAGGCACGTCTCTCGCTTGCACAGGGAGAGGGAATCACGTGGATTCAGCCCCGGCCAGGATTTGAACGCGGGAGAAAGTCAGAGGCGTGAGACCGGCGAGCATCGCCCCGAACCGGGGCCGCAGGGAAACCCACGCGCTGGCGGGAGCTTCGGCTGCTGCCTTCCCGCTAAGCCGCCAAGCCGGGGGTCGCCTCCCCGCCCCGAGAGCGGCCGGGACAGCGGCGGCTTCCCCGCCACCCCGGTCACGGAGCGCGGCGCCCAGCCCCTGAGCGCGCAAGGGTCACGCAGCACGTGCGCAAGCGCCGCGCTCCCCGGCTGCCCCCGGTAGCCCGCCCGGCGGGGGCGGGGGGAGGAATCACGTGCGGCTCAGGTTCCTCCCCCGCCCTTCCCCGTAGCTGTCTTCTGCCTTCCGTCGGCTGCACGCACTGACGATAGTGCCACCTTAAGGACCGTACCATCCCAAAAGGGGGGAGCTCAGAAAGCGGCCTAAAGAGAGTCCGAGCAAGCAGCCCCGGATTAACCAAAGCCCCTGCTAACAGATTTAACCGTGAAGGCTCAAGCCGCAGGACTGACTAAAACCCCATTAGCCACCCAGTGTCCAAGGCAGCGTCTCCTCCTGTGGGCCTGCCCCCACCCCCCTTCCGTCCACCACTTGGTGCCTGCCTATTAAGGAGGCTCCCCCTTCCAGCCCAGATCCTCCAACCCCACCGGAGCGCTTCAGCGGGTAACCAGATATTCAAAAACAATACGTCAGCCCACAATGCCCCGCGCTGAGAACGAGCATTACCTCATCCCACAGTGCCCTGCGCGATGCTGAGAAGCTTCTAGGGGTGGGGTGACCATGGAGACCGGCGCATTTGCAGCAGGCCGGGCCAGCGGCCCGCCACCCCCCGGAGAGGCTGCCGCAGCCAATGGGAAGGCCGCGGGGTGACATCATGGGCTATTTTTGGTGGGTTACTGCTCGCTGATAAGTGTTGGGCTGCACGCCGGGAAAGGGCTCAGAGTGTGCGGCAGGCTCCAGGCAGCAGCGGCGGCGGGCCCGCTCCGGCAGCGCAGAGAGCAGCTCCCGAGAGGCGGGCAAGGCACAGACAGCGGCCAGGCGTCTCGCGTTGCTGCGGCTCCCGGCAGCGACCAGGCCAGCTCGGACCCCGGAACTTCTCCGCACCCGGGAGCCCAGACGGCGCCTGCCGCGGGCAGCGAGCGGAGGGGAAAGGACTTGGGACAACTTCTGCGCCGCGGGGTCCGGCGCTGCGAGCCCCGGGACTGCCCGCCGGAGAGGGAGGCGGCGGGGAAGCGCTCAGACAAGTGGCCGGGCGCTGCAGCGCGCTCCCCAGCTAGCCCCGCAGCAGGAGAAGGGGACAGAAAAGTGACCGGATTTCTGACCCTCCCAGCGAGCGAGAAGGAGGCGAACCTGCCCCTCGGACACTTACTCCGGAGTGAAACTGTAAAGCAAGAGACTGGATTTCTCCTCCGTGCCCGAGTCTCAGCCGAGAGCGAGATCCCAGAACCCGACCCCAGGACTTCAGCGACCCAATTCTCAGACGGACTCTTCTGGTGGTTTGAAAAAGTTCAGCCCTGATGCGCTGAAGAAACAGGGGAAAGACACTCAAGCCACTTGTACGGTGGCCACAAAAGTAAGACTTTAGTTCATCCTTACTGATTGTTTTAAAAGGCTTTTTCATTGTTGAAAGAGTTACACTAGCAGTAGTTTAAAGTGAAGGTGAACTTTCTTTGAACGGGACTTAAAAAACAAACGCGTTGGGCGCTGCTTAATTGTTATTGCTTTAAAGCCAGTTTTGTGGACTGTGTTCTATGACTGCAAAGATGGAACCTACATTCTATGATGATGCCCTAAATGCTACCTTTGTACAGCCAGAAAGTGGTGGTTATGGATATAATAATCCTAAAGTCCTGAAGCAGAATATGACTCTAAATCTGGCTGATCCTTCAAGCAACCTCAAGCCCCACCTGAGGAACAAGAATGCTGATATTCTTACCTCCCCAGATGTTGGTCTCCTCAAGCTGGCATCTCCTGAACTGGAAAGGCTCATCATCCAGTCCAGCAATGGCTTGATCACCACCACTCCCACCCCAACACAGTTTCTCTGTCCCAAAAATGTTACTGATGAGCAAGAAGGGTTTGCTGAAGGCTTTGTGAGGGCACTGGCAGAGCTACACAACCAGAATACGATGCCCAGTGTTACATCTGCTGCCCAGCCCGTTAACAGTGGTATGACACCTGTTTCTTCTATGGCTGGCAACAATGGTTTCAACACCACTTTGCACAGCGAGCCTCCAGTGTATGCCAATCTCAGCAACTTTAACCCAAGTGCACTCAGCACAGCACCTAACTACAATGCAAATAACATGGGCTATCCACCTCAGCATCATATTAATCCTCCGATGCCAGTGCAGCATCCCAGGCTGCAAGCTTTGAAAGAGGAGCCCCAGACTGTACCTGAAATGCCAGGGGAGACTCCTCCACTGTCCCCCATTGATATGGAGTCACAGGAGAGGATCAAGGCTGAGAGGAAGCGCATGAGAAACAGAATTGCAGCCTCCAAATGCCGGAAAAGGAAGTTGGAAAGGATTGCCAGATTGGAAGAAAAAGTGAAAACTTTGAAAGCCCAGAACTCAGAACTGGCATCCACTGCCAACATGCTCAGAGAACAGGTTGCACAGCTTAAGCAGAAGGTCATGAACCATGTCAACAGTGGATGCCAGCTAATGCTAACACAACAGTTGCAAACATTTTGAAGAGACTGACTTGGGAAAAAAAGAACTATGATGTTGCGGTAGAGCAACAGAAAAAACAAACCCATAACAAGTGGCAGATACATAAAGCTAATGGTTAAGGCTGAGAGGCATTGAGTCCTGCTTGCACCCCACAAAGCACATGTGTGGAAAGACTGGCGAGCATTCAATTGAGCTATTGGCAAAGCAGCACCACTCTGAGAAGTGCTGTTCCTGCTCAGATGATACATCAGATCTTTGTTTAATATTGACCAAGACCTGCATGGACCTAACATTCGATGATCATTCAGTATTAAAGGTTAAACTGCAATAGAGACTGTAGGTTGCTTTCTGTAATACTCTTAAAGAAAACACAACTGGGAGGGAGGTTTGTGGGAGGCTGATAAACTGAACTATACTGCCTGCCTTCAAGTAAATTGTGTATGTACATTTTTTTTTTATTTTATGAAAGCTGATTAATGTCAATAAACTACTTCATGACTTTGTAAATTATTTTTATGTTTGTGTTCTGTCCAGTAATGTTTGTAAATGAGGGTTTTTTGAGCACTCTGAATTTACCATTTGTAATAAAGTATATAATTTTTTTATGTTTTTGAAAAAAGTCCAGAAAGCTTCTATTATATATAAAAGTATTTAAAAATGCATTTCCTCCCCCACTTTTGCCAGTACCTAAATCAGGACTCTATCACATACACTGAACTTTAAATGGTAGAGAGTGTTAAACTTACACTGTAACAAGAAGATGTCCTGGAGAATGTGTCAGAAGTGGAAAGATAAAACCACACCCTGTAACATAAACAGAAGTAGTTTATGCATTTTAAGTGTTATGGATTTAATTTGGATTGGATTGCCTACCATAACCCAAAAGCACAATGTAGACAATAACTTTTAAAAATTAAGCAGTTTGGAGGAGTTTGCCATTGTATCAAATTGCCCTGTGCTAGAATAGTTTGAACTGTAACTGTCTATTTAATATTAAATAAATACTTATTAAAATAATATCCCCAACAATATCTTTAAGGTAGGTGACTTCACAAAAAATGTATCCTTCATATGGGTGCCTTCATTACTGTCTAATTATTCCTAGATAAGAGGTGGTCTTTGTTCGTTAATATTTATGTTGTCACAATAAAATCATTCTATAACCCCTTTTCATATCTTGAATTCCTTTCCCTTTTAGACACTTTTGCTGACTAAAATGTATTGACCAATATGAAAGTTAGGGAAATTTAACATAATGGGGGAACAGAGGTAGCTATAAATTGAAAATTAGGATGTAAATGAAAAGCAAAACATTCGGAAAGGACAAAAAAAGAAATTGACAATTTACCTGTCATTTTCAATTTACATTTAAAAAATGAAAGTATGAGAATACTTTTGATAATAGAATGAGAACATAAGCAGTAGCTGAGAAGTCACTTAACTCATCTCCTGAAATAAACCCAGTTTTGTGGTAAATAATATAATTTATGATTTCAGGATTTTCAGCTTACTGGCTCTGTATCCAATTAAATGCTCTGGTTTATATAAATGTATTTAGAGTGATTTTAAAACCGTATATCTAAGAGATAACAGATGCTATGAAAAGATAGGCAGAAAGTTTAATTCACTAATTATAGACATTATAGTTCTGATAAATGATTAATATTTTTATAGTAGTCTGCCTGAAAGTTTTGTCTAATTAGTTAAAATACAAATAAGTGAGTACAACACGAAATAAGGTGACAGTCTTGCTTAACATCATCTCAGAATAAAACTACATAATACATACTGGTATTAAGTGGTAGTGAAACTGACACACACACACAAACTTTTTGCTACTCCTTGAGCTCAAGATATGTTTCCCTGTATAGCATACATATATATTTCCTTTGAAAGGGGATCCTTTGCCCATGTTATAGATCCTTGGGTATCAAATCATATGCATGATGGATTGTTATAAGTTATACGACTATAGTAAATGTTTCCCTCATTATACATGTGTTGGTAGCTGGAGTTATTAGTAGCAAATAGAAACTCAAGCTACCAGAGACATAAAATTGTAACAAACACTTACCAAACAAAGGGTTACTGGGAGGATGCTGTAGTTTGCCAAGAGTACATTTTGCTGATGTCAGCATCCCGGAAGGTAAGTTGATTTTGACCATATGTAGAAATAGAAAGAAGGATAATACACAGCATTGCTGGGTGTGACTTTGCAGGGACTTAACAAGTGCCAACTAGCAAAATAAGCAGGGTAAGAAGATTAATTACCTGCAAAGGTATAGGTTTAACTCTTGACAGTGTTGTGCTATGGAAGAGATCCTACTAACGAGGCTTTTACTTAACCATGTAAGGTTTTTTCCCCCCTGAACAAATATTTCCAAAATTCTATTTTAATTAGACACAGCTGCATGACATACTGCCCCACCCATTCATCATAATACACACACTTAACGTTACAGTTATGGTGTGTTCTATCTCATAAATGACATTTGATAACATAGGAAAAAGCTTGATTAGTAGTAGCAAAACCAGGAATATGTCCAGGGTTGGATAGTTGTTCACTAGCTCCTGTGAAATGAGTTGCTTGTCTCAGTCCAGTTTGCGACACAGAGGTGTGCACATCACAAAATCCATTATCACAAGAGGCCAAGATCCTCAAAGGTATTTAGACTCCTAGTTTCCATTGATTTCCACTGATTTCCACAAATCCTGGGCCTACCTGCCGTCCTAGTAGGCATTCTCACAGGGGACCAAGGGAAGAATAGGGGATGGACAGTATATTAAAGTTTCCCGCTGGTGTCTTGAGGTCAGTTTTGAGACACCAGGCCACTACAGGTAGGACAAGCTTACAGGGTATGCAGAGGGAGTGTCCGTTTTGAGAAGAGTCTCTAATATTGCCAGTCTGTCACTACATTGATTCACTTCTGCTGAATTTTAATCTAATCACGCTTTTTAGGTCTCTCAGTGATCCCTAGGCACAAGTATAAGGGAAGACTTGAAGGAAAAATGCAGCAATTCAATATTTGCTTAAATGTTGAGATTACATATTGTCTAATGCATACTATTTCTTGCTCATATAAGAGATAGTCAGTTCTCTGAGGTTTAGAGAGAAACTTTTTGTTGCCCCAGCTGTACTCGCAAGGGAATATTTTTCAAACAACAGCATTGTGGACATGTATTTTGCTTGGCAGTGAGCGTTGTCAGCAGATTCAGGAAGTGAAGTCAGAAAAAAGGCAGGGTTTCAAAGAGAGCAGGCTACATAGAAGTGCCCAGGCAGTGAGCATTCTAATCAGAACAACGTTTGTGTTTGTGTTACAGAAATATTAGCATTTGAGTCTATAGTTTAACACACACACACCACTATTTCCCATATGGGTAGAAAAAGTGAGCCACAACAGGTCTTTGATCATGATTATTCACTGAATAATTTTCAGCCCAAAGGATAACTGCTTGCCACTATAAAAAGGAAAACCAGTCAATATCTATTTTATTCTGCTTTGTAAAGGAAATTCTGCCTGTCATTTTTATTCTCCGACAGCAGCAATAGTAACTAACAGATTCCTCCATCCTTGAATCTCTGCTCTTTATGTGTGAGTAGGTTTGGAAAATGCTGATCTCAAATCACAGCACCATTAAGTCACCATACCTCAGTAGGTAGCATACACCTACCCACCACTGAGGTACAATGGCCTCAAGTCACCTTCTCCATTTGGTAGGGAAAGCAATCATGAAAATAAAAACAAGCCATCTCCAACTCTGTGATCTATTATGCCCTATGGGCAAGGGTAGGATCTATCCTACCCTGTGGGCAAAGGGGAAGAATCTTTTATAATTACCTTTGAGAAAAACCAATAGGGTTTTCTATGATGCTCATCACTGTAGTATCTGAGCACTTCACATGCATTAATGAATTTATCCTCCCAACAGCTCTGCAAGGTAGGGAATCCTTATTATCTCTCTTACTGCTGGGCAGAGAAGGCACAGAGGGATTAGTGAGCTTGTCCTAGCTTACACAGGAAGTTTGTGGCAAAGCTTGGAGGACAACCCAAATCCGTAAGTTCTAGTTCAGTGCCTCGGCTACAAATTCCCCCCCCCCCCCCAAAAGCTAGATAATATGATAGATTTCCCCACACCTGACAAAACTAGAACAGTTGCAGCAGTGTGTCCAAAGTTGTTAAATCACAAATAAAATGGTTACAAACATAAGGAGTAAACAAAAATCCAGTGTAACAAGGAGATTTTTTTAAACATACACACCAACATATTACAATGTAGAATCTACCTCAAAGTCTATCACAGAAACATTACAGGGAGGGGAGAAGGACACTAATCACCCTGCATAGGAAAAGCCTTTCCAAATTTAGGCAATTGTCTAAGGGACCAGGGCATGGGCAGTCTGGTTTAGCAGTCACAGCTGGGTTGGGGTTCCAAAGTTAAGGACAGCCACAAGGCCATAATCAGCAAGCCGGGATCAGAGCAATCACTAGAGCCAGGATTGATAGGCAAGAGTCAGGTTGGGGTCAGAGACTGGCCATCAGCAGGCAAGGCGAGGCCAATGCTAGAATCACCACAGGACAGATGTCTGTGTGATTGCCCGAACTTCCTGGTCCACTGTGACGGGGTGTACCAACCCTGCACTGATGACACAAGGGTTAAGGAGCTACCATGGACACAGGAACCCAGGCCCCCTCACCTCTGCTGGGCATACTCCCAGTGAAGGGAGCATTCAAAAAGGAACAGCTCAGCTGAATCTCGGTGGATGGAGCAGGAGAGCAGCTGGGTGCAGGAGTATCCTGCAGAGAAGCTGCCAGGGCTCCAAGCAGCCAGGACCTGGTCTTACAGCCAAGCTGCTGCAGACCCTTCAACTGCAGGGAGCCAGGGGGATGAGTGGCTGCCAGAAGTGGATGGTGCTCCAGAGATGGACCTGCAAGGATGTCAAGCAGGATCCCAAGGCAGACCCATGGTGCTGATGGAGGAACAGAAGCTGAGGGCTAGGAAGTGACCCAGGGAACTGGAGGGTGCCAGTCCCTAAGTCACGTGTATGGACTATTGCTTTGAAAGGTCGTGGGTTGGAACCCCTGTAGAGCAGGGTTGGCCTGGGTTCCTGTTCCCCTGCCCCCCACCTCAGCCTGTAACTGCTAGGAAAGGGAACCCTGGACTCTTGCCACTAGTACTGCTGGCCTTGGACACACAACACCTCCTGACGTCCACCCTCCAGGGTTAAATATTGGCGAGGGTCTAATTACAAGGCTGCTGGGTGCTGGCACTCTGGATCTTTTGGGTGGTACTTCCTACGGTGCCAGTCTCCCAGTGATCTTTGGATTTAACTCTGCATGACTTCCTAGTGGTGATGTGGAACCATCAGCTGTCCCAGGTACTACAAGCCCATGTTCTAGTCCCACAGATCCCTACAATATGGGGTAGCAAAAGATATTTGACCACAAATTCCATCTCCTGTACTTGGATGGACACTTAATGGTTGAGTCGAACACATGATGATGGTTGCAGGTTCGCAGAGCAGCCCTTTGCAACACGTGACCTTGTGCTCAACAACCCACCAAAGACTTGGTGATATCCCAGCTCTACTCATGCCTCTTTCCATGTCCTGTTGCTGAAACGAACATTATACAATACTCCTAAGTACAAAACTTGTGCTTATGACAAAGAAAATTAGCAGCGCATAATCGTGTACTTATGGTTAAACGCCTACAAAGACATGAGCAGTTTTAAAGTGGTTTTGCACAGCAGATCCTCTCTTGTGATTTTGCATATCATTGTTTATTGTTTCTTCACTGAAATACACTACAGTCTCAGTTCAGAAGGTCACATTAGATGTTCATATTTTTTTCTGCCTTAGCTGTGACACACCAACAGTGGCTAGTTAGGAAAGAAGGGAAAAACCTAATTCAGAAAGGGGGATGTTACAACCTTCTCTGGGGTCTTGAGGCAAAGCCTAGTAGGTTGGGATCTGGCAAGTTCCTGTATTGATGTAGTCCATACATACATGAAGAACCTGGAAATTAATTTCATGGAGAAAATTGAAGTGGAGTGAGAAAATTTCTTAAACTTCCTGTAAAAATTGTATTTTGAGCCTTGTATTCATCAGACAATACTTAGCATAGCTAAGTGACACAACACAGTAACTGCTCCTACCAGAAATTTCTCCAAACTGGGAACACCCACCATGCTACTCCCTTTAATCTGGTATACTGTTAGACCTGGGTTTTGAAACGCTCAGACAGCAGTGAAGATATGAGTAGCTAGTGAGATTAGAGAAAATTCCAGCAGATGGCGCTAAAAAGCAGCTACTGTCATTGAAGGATGCAAGTTTTAAGAGAAAATAAATGCCTTTGAAAACAGATTTTGCTCAGGTCATGTGTTAGTCAGGAAAGAACAGGGTCAATCTACAGGAGGGACCACATATCAGGAGCCTGGGAGCATTCTTTCCAGAAAATGCATGTGGCTGGTACAAATATACAGATTTTTAAAAAAAGCAAAAGCTGCCCTGTGATTCTGAAACCAACCACAGCAGCGGACAGGAAGTTCCTGCAGAGATTTCAAAGGGCATCACATTTCCATGCCTTCAAAAGAGCTGGGTGACTAATTCAAAGAACAAACACAAATTTAGGCCATATTAAGAGATTAATAATATTCTGAACAGTAGCAGGAGTCCTATATGGGACAACTTCAACAAGCTATTCACCGAGCCCTGTCTGAAGCATGGGAAAACCGGGGAGGATTTTATGTACCTGAAAGGTTCCTGAGTGGATCTGGTTTCAATTGTGTCTTAACTTGACACTTTAAAACTATTATGTTTAAAAGGACTGATCTGGCTGCCCTTGTGAAGCAAATTCACAAGTGGGGCCTGTCAGTTTTGACAGGAACTAAGTATTTTGTCCTGACCCTTCTTAGTTGGAATCTAGAAATATCAGGAATCAGAATTATCATACATCTTCCTGAGCCTCCTACTTTCTTCATCTTCTGTAACAAAGACAGCAATATACCTATTGAGCATTTTAGCCTTCTTCATGTCCTCCTCTGTTATTTGCATTATCTCCTCTTTACCAGAAGCCCTGCACTGCCTTTGACATTTCTTTTGTCCCTGATGTATTTGTAAAACTCTCAACTAGTTCTTCATTCTGCCCATTTAAGTCCCTAATTTTACATATGTAAGACCCATTCCTCTAATCAGATCTGTGTGGTTGGATCTTTATGCCCACAGAGTCTCACTGGAAGAGGTCTTCACACAGGCACCAGGGTTCACCTAGACAGACCCAGTTGCAGGTAGGGTAACCAGACAGCAACTGTGAAAAAACGGGACCGGAGGGGAGGGGGGGAGAGGAAATAGGCACCTATATAAGAAAAAGTCCCCAAAACCGGGACTGTCCCTTTAAAAATGGGACATCTGGTCACCCTAGTTGCAGGATCGGGGCCATCGTTCCCAATTATCCTCATATACTCATGCCTTAAACTAGAGGTGGGAAATAGATGTAAAATTTGGACTGGAATTTCAAGCTTCCTCCCCCAGGACAGGCCCCGCGGTGTAGATGCACAAACAACAACAAAATTAAGTGGGGGAAAGGGAGAGTTAAAAAATTCAAATCTGAATTTGTTGTGAATTTGTTCTTCCCCACCCCATGACAAGTATTTTTATTTCTGTAGTTCTCTGCAGTGTTGAAAGTCCAGTTGCCACAATATCCTGCTAAGCTGTGAGAACCAGAAGGTGGAAGTAACCAGTCTGCTTTCATTGGACAAACTAAAACTCAAAAAAGTAAACAAGCCACATAAATACTGTGAAGTAAGTAGAGCTGGTCAAAATGGTTTGGCTGAAAATTTTTCCCAGAAAAATATGTTGTTTTATTTTTTTTAAATGTTTGACTATATTTTTTGATGTTTTTAACAGGAAAATTCAAAATGAAACATTGTTTTGATTGAAAATGGCAAAGTTTTCATGTCAAAAAGTTATGAGCTGAATATTTTCAAAATTTTGTTCAGCAAAAATCTTCAATATGTTGACTTTTTGTCCTATTTTTGGATGAGACCAAATGTTAAAATACCAGAATTTCATCTGGGACAGAAATTCCATTTTTCAGAACTAAAAAAAAAAATGAATAGAACAGAATGCTTAAAGAGGAAAGACTGGTTACTTATCTTATAGTAACCGACGTTCTATGAGATGTTGTAATTCATGTGGATCCTACCACCTGTCCTCCTATCCTGCTTTTTCTGAGTCTCCCTTATCTAGAATTCTGAATGTCCAGGGAATTGAGGGACAGTTGCGGCCACTCTGCACTTTATGGCCTCAGGAAGGGGGACATGAGAACACAATGGACACGATCATTCAAAAGACTTCAATCTCATGTGCATGAAGCACATGCACACCTGAAGTGGGATCCACAAGACACATACTCAAAGAAGAAACAGGGGAGATTCAAAAAAGTTTCAACTATCTCCGAAGTTACTGAGATTTTTTTTTTAAATATGTCCCAGTATTGTCAACGTCGGTGCCTAATGTTATTCATCCATCTCAAAGTGGCCTGATTTTAAGAGATGCTGAGCACTCACAAATCCCAACAGCTCAAGACCTGTGAAAATCATGCCACTTCAATTTAGGTGTCTAACTGTGGCTTTAGGAACCTAACTTTAGACACCCAATTTGAAAATCTAGCCATGATATTTAGTTTGAGAAAGCAAAAGCTACTAATAGCTCCTATGTAAATGAAGCCTTAATACTTTCAAGAGGTTGACCTAGTGACTAGCTAACTCGACAAAAGAGATGCTTCCTGCAAAAGTCTGCCATGTTGTAAATTTTACTTATGGGCCAATTTGTTCATGCAACATTTTACTCTGATGAATCATGAACAGAAAGCATGGCTTCCACTGGTGTATAAAAATATGAAGTAAAAACCACAAGCTACCTGCTTAAATCTCCTTGTAAAAAAGCATTAAAAACTCATTTTATTAATTATTATTAATACTCCAATAGTGCTTATGGGAGCCAATCAAGATTCAGTCCCTATCCCTTCAAGTTAATCAACAAGAGCCTGAATTAACTGAAATTGCTGATGAGGAGAGGAGAGGAGAGAAACTAAGACAAAATATCTTGTTTTTTCTAGTTTGCGTCCTTCACCTGGTCCTGCCGATTGTCTGTCCTCTCTGCTTCCTGACACAAGCAGATGAAAGTAGAAAGAAAACATATTTAGAAATAATATTTATCGAAGTGTATTCTTCATATAAGATAGTTTTGCACAGCTTTTAAGCAATCACTGTAAGAGGGTAGATTATTAAGAATGACTGCGATACAAGAATTCACAGCTAGTCTGTAATAGCAAAGTCAGTAACAATTGATAGCCATTAAACTGAGCATTAGATTTCCAATCAATACATATTTCCCAGAGGAAAGAAAATGGCTGAGTTTGGTGGACTTTGACAGTTCCCTCCTCCCCGAACCAGAGATTGGAGAAGGCTTCTGTCGATTATATTTCCCTCCATACTACACCTTCCTGCCCTAAATCAGAGGAGAAGGAGGTAGAAAATCTATAGCCAGCTTCTCACTACATCAGCTTTTTAGGGCTGTGACCTGTTAAAAACTGAGCCCTTCCTCGATATGGAGATCTCTGGGAGTTGATGAGACAACTTCTAACTGTTTGATTCTCTCTGCTACACTAGAGACTTTGGGGTTTCTCTAATAACATGATCCCCAACCAACAGAATGCATACCTGAAGTTAACTACATTTAGGAAAGCACATTGATTTCAAGCCATAACTACTCTTCTGCATCCTCCCAACTTGGCATGCAATGAATCCTTTTACTTTTATGCTAATTATTTTTTAAAATGTCAACACACTTAAATGAGGTCCAAATTTTCAAGGCTTGGTGCCTAAAATTAGGCCCCTAAATAAAGGTAACATGAGGTGCTGAGCAACTCCAGTTCCTATGAAAATGAATGGGCACTTTGGAAATCAGGCTAGTGATAAGTATTAGAAAGAAAACATGTTTAAAAATACTTTCATCTGATTGTGTCAAGGAGCAGAGAGCACATCATTTTAAGAGCAGGGAGAAGGATGCAAACAAGAACAAAATATTTTGCCGAGTGTATTTTTGTCTCTTAACAGGAATTTGGATAGCCTCAAATGAAGGTCTTTTTTTCCCCACAAGAAAGTTACACCAGTTTAACCATTTAAAATGATTTTTTAAACTGATTTATTTAAACTGGTTAAAGCTGCTGTGTGGACACTACTATTTTGCTTTTAGAATGGCTTATTTCAATTTAACTTAAACCTGATCCCAATTGACTTCAGCTAAACCGAACAAAAGTCACTCTGAAAATGAAGTGAGTGTCCACACATTGGTGTGTATCAGTTTAAATAAATCCATTTAAATTCAGGCCGTAGGTTAAACCTGTGAAACTTTCCCAAGTAGAGGTCTACAAAACCGTGGTCTGATTGTTCAGATACTGAGCACCCTCAACTCCCATTAACTTCAGTGGAATTATGGCACTCAGTCTATGTTAAAGAGGCTGTTTTATTTGGGTGACAACTTTTGGCACCTAACTTTGAAAGTATTTCTTGCAAGAGCAGGGGTGCTGGAACAATTTTTATAGTGAGGTGCTGATGATGGATGTGAAGCTGTGTAGAACTGAGACATTTTATATTATTATTAATACCACAATTATAAAATTACAATGAATTGTGCCAGATATGCCATGTAAGGGGTCAGTAAATATGTTATGATTTGCTAAGTATGATAATCTTGTTTATATGTTTGCATAACCTTTGTATTATGAGTAGGGTAACCAGACAGCAAGTGTGAAAAATCAGAACAGGGGATGGGGGGTAATAGGAGCCTATATAAGAAAAAGACCCCAAAATCAGGACTGTCCCTATAAAATCGGGACATCTGGTCACCCTAACTATGAGTTATAGATATGTAGGGTATATTTGTATTTCCAAACTTGTGCTGTGTTTCTGGGTGATACCCCACAGACAGATTGGCATCAGCATTGCCTAGCCTGTTCGATGGTCCATCAAGGGTCATCAGTGGTACAATGAAGCCATGGAAAGGAACCAGGGGATACACCTTCTGAGTCAGCAAGACATGTAGGGGCATGCCTATGGACAAAACTGAGGCTTTTCCATTTCAGGTGCTGTGAAGCTTGTGTCTGGGACAAAGGAAGTACAAGCCACATGGCAAAAGAATATAAAAGGGGCTCATCTTCTCCATTGTGTCTTCATGCCTGCTTCTTACTTCTGGAGCAACTTTTCTACAAACTGAAGCTCTGAACAAAGGACTGAATGACCTATCCAAGCTGTGGATGTGTTCCAGAAGGACTTTCAAGCCAGCAAACTCACCCATACTACTAAGAACCTGATATCTGGATTTTGAAGTCTCTGTATGTATCTGATTGCTTTAACATTTAACAACTCTCTTCTTGTTCTTTTTTCTTTATAATACACCTTTAATTTTAGACACTAAAGAATTGGCTGGCAGCATAGTATTTTGGGTAAGATCCAAACCAATATTGACTTGGTAACATGGCTGACCTTTTGGGGTCAGAAGAACATTTTGTATAGTGAGCAGAGATATTAAATAACTTCTTACTGGACTGGACCTATGTGCTGATTGGGAGCCAGAGAACTGGAATGCAATAAAGGGGGCTGTGTGATTTCTTTTTTCAGCTTCTTAATAACCAATGTGGGGGATCAGAAGCACAGTTTGTAATTGATTGGTGAATTTAAATTCTGTGTTAACCACCAGTTTGGGGTATCTGCTTTCCCTTTTGCAGCCTGCCCTGACTGTGGCATTTTCAGTGAGGACTGCCCCAGGCACAACCGGGTCAATGGAAACCATGTATTTGGTGTTTGTTACTACTACTTCAAGACAGGGGTTGCAGCAGCACCCCCAGTTCCTGCACCAGTGTGGAAGAGAGGCTTTTATTATTCAAAATCTGCCACATGGAAATCCCTGTGCATACTCCTGATTTATGGCTGTTTTGAATTTACTTCCAAAATATACCAGCAAACAGAACATTATCTTCAAGAACTTTCCTTGGTGTTTTCTGTTAAGCGTGCTTTCATTCCTACGTGCAGAACTGCAGAGATGTGTTTCATCCAGCCATTCCACTCCCTGGTTCTGAAGCACTTCCTGCGTGTGTGCCTATCTGATAAAATGTGTGCAAAAGATCAGAAGGCCGCTGCACGTCACATGCATCTATGTCTGGGATGTGTGTTTAAAAAAGGTGCAATAGAAACAGCCTCTTTGGCACAAGAAGCACAAAATACAATTTATAAATGATTTCTTAAATGTTCATACCAAAATACAAAAGAGGTGACTACTTTGTCTAGATTTTGTAAATCAAGAGTCTGTTAGAATGTTGAACTCACAGGAACTCAAATATCACCATGTTAACCCTAAAAATACCATAGTGAATTGAGGTCTGATCCAAAGCTTATTGATTTCACTGGGCTTTGAATCAGGCTCTAGATGGCTTAGGGCCCAAATCTGCAAACAGGATCAGGCCCTTAATGCATACAAATGGTAGATGATAATACTCCAGCTAACTTCAATAGAATTTCTCAACCAAAGGACGTTGATTCAGAGCTCTCTCTAACGAACCTGAAACAGGCACTGACCTCCTTTAAGGGAGGAAAGCCTAGTAACAGAATCCTGTTTCTCCTTGTGTTTCATTTCCCAGCACCAACACTGAACTGATAATCAATCAGGAACCAAAGCAACCAGCCTAGCTCAACCAGATATTTTTGTCAGTATATTGTGCTGTAATTCTCATTAATAGGTGAATGAACAGGTAGGGTCCATTAGAGTAATCATATCAGAAATCCAGTTTAAAAGCTGTTTTCACAGCGCTACTTGCTTGGATTCATTTTGATCCTCTTTAGCCATCAACCTCCTCCTTGCTAAATTCTTGAAACAAAATAGTGTCATTTCTTTTTGAGATACAAAGTGACAGTGTCATAAGGGACTGTTTTAATGCTTGTTACTTTTTATTTCTGCTATGGCTATTAGCTATTATTTTGGTTGGATAAAGTGTTCACATAAATAGCAATTATTTACTATTTACAGACTGGTTATTTTTCAGATCAAATTGAGGTGTATTATAAGGGGATTTTATAGCTCAAGGAAGGTAAGATCATTTGAAGCTACCCTTTCTGTGTTATACACAGTTGCACTTACAATCCCATCACACACTAGCAACACCAACACTTAAGCTGGAGAAAGGCATTACCTGATTTCTATCTACTATGGTATTCCTGTCTCCCGAGACTGAGGATTGTGTGTTTTGGCAGTTTCATCATATACTACATCTCAAGGGCTAAATTATCAGTTCTTAGGTCACAGTCTGGCCTGGGGAGTAAAATACCACAGGAGGAGCTGCAGAAGTTAATGCCTTCAGGAACAGGGGAGCAGAGCCACTGTACCACCATTTCAGAGTGTGCAGTATGCCCTCCCACCAAGTGGGGCCAGCCCTATGGTCTGTGTGGAAAGCGTTGTACTGACAATCTCATCTTCTCTCCATCTTTCAGGGAGGGGACTAGCACGTATACTGGCACTTGTCACACAAGGGCATGAGGAGGAAGAGGGCTCCTTGCATAGGGTTGCCAACTTTCTAATTGCACAAAATCGAACACCTGTGCCCCACTCCCTTCCTTGAGGCCCTGCCCCGCCCCTTCTCAGAGGCCCCACCCCCACTCACTCTATCCCCCCTCCCGCCATCACTTGCTCTCCCTCACCCTCACTCACTTGCATTGGGCTGGGACAGGGGGTTGGGATGCAGAAGTAGGTGAGAGCTCCATCTGGGGGTGCAGGCTCTGGGGTGGGGCCAGAAACAAGGGGTTCAGGGTGCAGGAGGGGGCTCCAGGCTGAGGCAGGGAGTTGGGGTACAGGAGAGGGTGTGGGGTGCAGGCTCTAGGAGGGAGCTCAGGGCTGGGGCAGGGGTGCGGGCTCTGGGAGGGAGTTAGGGTGTGGGAGAGGGTGCAGGGCTGGGGCAGGGGGTTGGAGTGTGGGAGGAGGATCGGGGCATGGGCTCCAGCCAGGCAGCACTTACCTTAGGCAGCTCCCGGTCAGCAGCGCAGCAGGGCTAAGGCAGGCTCCCTGCCTGCCCTGGCTCTGCACAGCTCCTGCAAGTGGCCGGCATGTCCTTGCGGCCCCTAGGTGGAGGGGCCGGGGATTCTGCGCGATGCCCACAAGCGTGGCCCCCGCAGCTCCCCTTGGCCTCAGTTCCCAGCCAAAGGGAGCTGTGGAGACAGTGCTGGGGGCAGAGGCACGCAAGGAGCTTCCCTGATCGCCCCTCCACCTAGGGGCCACAGGGACATGACGGCCACTTGCAGGAGCTGTGCAGAGCCAGGGCAGGCAGGGAGCCTGCCTTAGACCCGCTGCACCACTGACCGGACTTTTCACGGCCTGGTCAGTAGTGCTGACTGGAACTGCTAGGATCCCTTTTCGATCGCGCATTCCGGTCAAAAAACAGATGCCTGGCAACCCTATCCTTGCATCCTCTCCTTGCCTTGCACACCTGTGCAGAACCAGGCACAATTGAGCCCAAAGTTTTAATGTCCTAAAACATATTTCAATTCCTAAAAGTAGAATTGTAGGGTCCAACTGGCACTTCTCTTGCCTCTCGCCAGAAAGTAATGGGTTCATGTTTCAGCTCTATGCCAGGACTTCAGATCCTATAAATTGCTGATAGAGCAGGGCAAGATTGAGGGAACAGCCCATGGACAGCATTCAGATGAGAGACTGAATTCCCTTCTGCTCATCACTGATTCCTGTCCAGGTGGTGCTTCAAAATTCCATAGCACTGTTCAGGGAATAATATTCTGGACAAAATCCTCTCCCTTGTTAAGGCAGGTTTGAATTTCCAAAGCTGTGTCTGGCCTCCCTTCAATCTACAGGCTAACCTAAATTATTCTATCAGCTACTCTCCATGAAGTGTTTAATAGTTCAAAATAAGCTTCAAACTAAACAAAAAAATTCAGTGTTTCCACTGGAAAAAACACACTGTAGCATGTACAACTGATGAGGAGTATTTATTATTTGTACTGCATTAATTCCCTAAATGTGCTAGGTGCTGTATAAACATATGAGAAGAGTTAGGCTATAACTACAGTTCTCAAGTGATGAAAGTATTTAACCTCATCTCACAATTCTATTCATTGTCATACATCAATCTTTACATACCCTGAGATACCTTTCATATGAAAGGTGCTAATATTAAACCACATTTTGATCTAAGACTGGATCAATGTGAAAGAATTCACTGCATTAATTAAAAGTAAAATTCTGAAAGATTATTCATATAATGTGTCTGTTGTAGGTCTACTGCCCAGGGCCAAAGATTTAATAGTAATCTTGAACCTAAATATTAATTGGCACTTCATGCGCTGGGTTTCCTTCACTTATACTCAGACCTTAATTCGAGCAATTTGTAACATATGAATTCAACCTGTGTGGGTTCTCCCCCCCCCCCCCCAATGAAGATGAAAACTAGAAATTGATTTCAGCTGTTGGGTGCTTCTTTTCAACTAGTGAAACAGACACTCCCAAGGCTGTTTTACCCACATAATATGACAATGTCTGAGCAACAAAGCCAGTATCTCTTTCTTTCAAATCATTCCCTTGCAATAGCTGTAGCTACATCTCTAAATAAAGAGATTTTGCCTTTTTTACCTTTCCACTTTGAAAATAATATTGTCTCACTGAATTATATATGATAAATAACTCAAACCTCTTATTAAGAGCTTAGCCCTCAACTTCTTGGAAAGGATTTATTTGAGTAACAACACACCATTAGCAATGTGGCCCTGATTTAGCAAACCAATTAAGCACAAATTTTACTTTAGGCACATGAAAAATCCCAAAGAAGTCCATGAGACAACTCACATACTTAAAGTTAAGCATGTGCTTAATTGCTTTGATGAGTCCTCCCTGAGCTGTTGAGCCATCGAAGATAATTACCTGAAAGTCACATGTTAGGTCCATGCCAATCAAACAGGGCCCAGCCAATCAACAAGCAAGGGCCTAACCAGGTGATGCTAAGACAGATATATAGGCTCCTCATGGCAGCAGCTACTCCAACCTGCTCATTGGTATTAGCTTGTTAGGAGAATTCCCAGCTACCTGGTAGTTCTGACAGACTACTCGAGTCTGTGCTTGCTCCTGTACCAGTCTCATCTGCTCCCTGGGCTATCTTGATGTTGGGATCATAGAATAAGTCTTTTTATGCTGGTTTCAGAGTGGCATTGTTTTCTCCCCATGTGTATTTGGTGCTCATGGGAGGTGTCAAGTGAGCAGTCCTGAAAACAGATACTTCTTCTATAGATAAGTACAGAAGTGGCAGTGCTAGCTAGCTCCTCTCTGCCCCCAGCTGTTGTGCCTTACCTCTTGCTTGAAAGAACCATCTCTAGGAGTGAGAGAGCAGGTCCTTGTCCATGGGCCATTCTTTCTTTGGGGCTCTCTGCTGAGACTGTCCACTGGGGTGCTGTGACATTCTATACCTTGGGGGCGCTCCCTATAATCCCCATTATTCCTCATTTATATACAATTGTGATATTGCATATAAAGCATGCCATGTGAGCTATCGGGGAAGATAATGATCTGCTGAAAGTCATTGTTCTAGCTAAATATGTATATCATTAGTGCATATGAAGTTATGAAACTGTGTTGTATGGTTGTCACGAAAACATGTTATAAGTTAGGGAATCAGCCAGATATTAGCTTCCCCAGAGACAACAGCAAAGAAAGTAACCAAAACCCAGGCAGAGATCAAACAACCATCAACAGTCATTGTCCAGCAAGGGAGCTACAATGCAATGACTCACTTGTACAAGGCCACAGCAGGGGAATTGCTGGGGACTCGGCAATGCCTGCTAGACATGCCTGGACTTATGTTCTCCAAGCACATGGACTAAAGGTATAAGTCAGAACACAAGGGCCCACTGCTTGGCCTTTTCTTCTCCCCACCACCTATGCTGCAAGCAACCAGGACACTCAGAAGACTGAAGATTCCAACAGAGGAGACTGGCACAGGTTTCAAGGGTGAAACCTGTGTACTATGAACTGCAATATCCAGTGGGGTGAGAGAAAAAATGCTTAATCTAGATGTTGCCCAGTCTAATAGGGTTGAGAGTTTAGACTGTGTAATTATATATTTTTTTTTCCTTAAGCAAAAAGTCAGAGATGGTTTTTAAGTTAAGTGATTGGTAACTATCTTGTGTAATCAAACTTGTTTTACTGTTTATCTTTACCAGTGAGTTTGCCTGAAGTACTTGGTAAATCTGCTCAGGTTTATAAAGGCTGGTGTACATCCACTTTCCATTGATGGAGTGGTGAACTAAATTAATAAACTTGCATTGCTCAAGAAAGATGGTATATTCCTAGGGTACAAGGCTGGGAGATTTGGCTGGTGCCTTTCTCGGAGATTGCTTGAATGCTCCCAGAGCCACTCATGAATCTAACTGGGTGTGGGGCTCCACATATGGTTGTACTGAGTGGTAACAGCACCTGGAGGGGTTTGCTGCTTGTCACTAGCAAAGCATTGTGAGAGAGCCCAGACTGGACAGTCCCAGTCTGGACCCTGGGGATCCCCTCACAAGTATCAATGTGGTATTAGTGGTAGTGACTGCTCTTTTTACAGCAAACAGTAAGCCATTTTGTGTTGAGCAGTATTAGAAAATAAATTAAGATGTGAATAACTGTTTATAATGGAGATTCTATGAATGTCCTAGTATTTAAGGAGCAACAAAGACCTTAAAGACTAATAGACGTATTGGAGCATAAGCTTTCGTGGTTGAATACCCACTTAGTCAGATAAATGTATTTAAAACAACCCTAGAATAGTGTGAGTCAACAGTTTCTAGTGTAAAACAGCAGAAGTCAGCTAAGATAATCCTTGTGATGAGGCTCACTCACCTCTTGTGAGCACCTCCTGTCAGCTGGGTGCAATCCTGCACTTTCTCCTTTTTTCTGTTCCTAGCACCCCCTTTTTGGCAGTTGCCTTCATCAAGTGTTTCTTCAGTGGCTCAGCCCTACAGCTAAGTCACACAGTCTAAAGACACATGAAGGAACCCCTTCCAGGGTAACACAGTCCAACAAATGGTTGGTCCTTTTTAGCTAACTTCAGCCCCGCCTCCAGGCCTGTTTAACCTCTAGTACCTTTCTCAGGCTCCAAAACAAACCTTGTCCCCTTCTCAAGGCTTTGGCCCCTTCATTGAGGCCAACCCACTATTCTGGGTCCCAACCCAGGGAGCCTACAAGTAGCAGCCACATACCATTTTCTTTACCAGTTGCTATTGCTGCATTTCCTGAGCTGCTTCCTGCTCTGTCCCACCACCTTCTTGGGTTCTCTGTCTGTTCTCTCTTTAAGCAGAGTCTCTCTCTCAGGCCTCCTTACCTGGGGAGTTTCTCAGTCCGTAGCCTGATTTCTCAGGATCTTCTCACAAGCTCTCTAGGCAAAGAGGCCTGAAACAGTCTCTGCCCCTTTTTTGTCAGGGTTCTCTCTCCTAGGCCTCTTCATCTGGAAAGCTTCACAGTTCTATCCTTGCTTGAGAAGGGTCTGTCTCCCAATCTCATTACCTATGGCCTCTCACAGCTTTCCACACCTCCTTCACTCTTCTAGTCCCACCCAATAATTGCCCTAATCAGACCCTGTCACGCCTTTTAACTGAGCCTGCTCAGTTCTGATTGGCTGTTTCCCTAGAGCCTTTCTCGGCAGGCCTTCCCTGCTCCTTTTCCTGAGGGTGGGGTGTGGTAGGACCAGAGGGCCTTCAGCAGGGGGCACTTCCTCACTGAACTTGATTTTCTTCTAGCTGTGGTAGAGTTAATGGTGTGCGGCATCTATGTGCATTCTTATGTTATGTAAATACAGAGAGCCTTAAAAATCAGTATACATAAATTTTCCATTTAATTTTGACCACAAGAAAATGGGGAGTGCTGTGCAGAAAAAAAAAAATTGTACTTGCATACAAATGCATGTGAAGGGTTAACAAGTAAGTAGAGTATTTAATTGTGATTAAACATTTTCCTGAAAATGCCTTGTATGGCATGGCATGATCGTGGGGAAGGTCTAAACTTAAGCACTGGCCATTCATTCAGGATTTCCTATGACTAATGGTAGTAATATTCAAAACTTTTAATTTAAACTGTGGGTGTTATTGATAGATAGGAACTTTACCATTTAAGATTTCTTATTTGAAAATGAGTACAAACCATTCTGATTTACAAATTCATTTGCTATCCATGGTATGACATCTTAAAACAAGTAATAGATTAACTAAGTGGCGTATGTTGGTAATACCTGCCAGATTCTTTACACAACTCTTCCATATTTGGATGGGATTCACAGGAAGCTTGTACAGGAAAGCCTTTTCCTTTCTTAATTATGAAGGTTTTGTTGGATGGAAATTATGCCAGTATGGGGCGGGGGAGGAGAAGAGGAAGGGACAACACTCTACTACTGGCACTGGGAATATGTGCAGAATGCATATAATGTTGACTGAGTCTGTTGTGAAAAAATATACCTGGACTTCTGTATTCAAATGGTAAACTCCAATTTAGTAGTTAGCAAAACAGAATGCAACAGGATACAAATCTAAGATGATGCATGTGATAAAGAACACTTTATAATTTAGGATTAGAAAGATTTAAAACACAAAAACCAGGTAAAAACTCACTGATAAAGCAGTAGGTCTGACAAGTGCAAGTCTCTAAGATCTAATCTGATAAGATTCAAATATTTCTGTTGCCCATCTCTGACCCTGCTAAAGATATATGTACCCTGTAGTGAGTTTAATCTAACTTCTGCTGCAAGATCTGTGCATTCTTTGGCAGCTTCAAATTAAAATATTGAGGTCTTATTGAGTTAATCATAAAAGTGAATAATACAGTCACTAGGATATCACCTCCCATTACTTAATGTTATATTAAGCCTAGGAGGGTGAAAGTAACCCTGATAGTTAACTGAAGAAACACAGAGAGGGGGGCCTATGAAGGTGGAAGCCCTAGTAGTTCAAGAAGGAACTCGCTTTCTTGTGCCCTAATCCCTTTAGTTCTGGCAGCTGAATCCCACTCTCAGGGCTGTCCTGAGGCATACGTGGCTGCATAGGGCACCCAAAGATTTGGGGCACCATTCCCCTCGCTGGAATCCTCTCTTCTCCGGCCCCTTCCCTGCGCTGGGGGGCGGGCTTCTCCTCACTCACTCACTCCTCAGCCGGCTCCAACATCCGGCTCTGCCGCCCCAGCCCCTGGAGCCCAGAGCAGCGTGGCCGGTCACTGGCGGACTGGTTCACCGCCGCCCGGAGCGGAGTCCCTCCCTGGACCCTGCCTGCCTGTGCCGCTCAGTCTCTGGTGGGGGCTAGGCCGGGGCCAGGACAGGAGGAGGGAAACTTCCATGTGAGTCAGCGGGGGGGGAGCCAGGCTGGGGAGGGAGGGAGGGAGGGGGGACTTAAAGTGACAGTGCGCTGTCTCTCACACTTCCCTAACACACACACACAGTCTCTCTCACCCACATACACACTGCCTCTCACAAGTCACAGCCCCCCAATACAGATTGTGTCACACACACAGTCCCCCAACATACACTGGTTCTCTCTGTCACACACACACACACACACACACTCTTGTATTATTCAACAGAGGGTCCTGTGGCACCTTTAAGACTAACAGAAGTGTTGGAGCATAAGCTTTCGTGGGTGAATGCCCACTTCATCAGATGCAAGTAATGGAAATTTCCAGAGGCAGGTATAAATCAGTATGGAGATAACGAGGTTAGTTCAATCAGGGAGGGTGAGGTGCTCTGCTAGCAGTTGAGGTGTGAACACCAAGGGAGGAGAAACTGCTTCTGTAGTTGGATAGCCATTCACAGTCTTTGTTTAATCGTGATCTGATGGTGTCAAATTTGCAAATGAACTGGAGCTCAGCAGTTTCTCTTTGGAGTCTGGTCCTGAAGTTTTTTTGCTGTAAGATGGCTACCTTTACATCTGCTATTGTGTGGCCAGGGAGGTTGAAGTGTTCTCCTACAGGTTTTTGTAGATTGCCATTCCTGATATCTGACTTGTGTCCATTTATCCTCTTGCATAGTGACTGTCCAGTTTGGCCAATGTACATAGCAGAGGGGCATTGCTGGCACATGATGGCATATATAACATTGGTGGACGTGCAGGTGCTTGGTACTTCCTGTCAAAATGCTTGTGGTGAGCCAGGAGTGGCGAGGGGCTGCAGGAGGGCTGTGGGCTCTGGCAAGATGCAGCCCCCATGTGACAGCGCAAAGCCGGCTTTGAGCCACTGCCACAGAATCTGCTGTGGACGAAACACGGTGTGTGTCAGCAATGGGTGGGGGGGTGTCTGGGGGTCTGCAGGCAGGGGTGGTGGCTGTGCCCCCTCAACACATTGGGGTCAGCGGTACCTGTTGGGGATTAACTTCAGTGGAGCATAGGGGCACCAGTTTAATAATACTGCATAAGGCCCCATAAATCCTAAGGACAGCCCTGCCCGCTATAAGAAAAGCATATTACAATTTAACTCCTTTTTACTTAATTTGGAACTCCTAAAAGTCCCTGATGGAGATATTAGCATAGGCTATACTGATATGCTATAGACTTGGAGACAAAGGGCATTATTCATCCAAGGGCACAGGGACCCGAGCAGGAAGAAATCCACCTAGATGGAGGCTACCAATAACCATCTGCTTGAAGCCCCCAAAATAACAAAGAACAGAATTTGAACCTGTGTGTGTCATGTGTGTGTTATATAGAAGATTGGAGTGGCTACATGAGGAAGAGAAACAAAACTTCCTGAATAGGGCAATGGGATATCAGAACTGTTAAGCAGACCTGGGTTGGGAGCGGCTGGGTTTTGGGAGGAAAAGTGAGAAAACCTTGGAGAGGTTGAAGAGAAGACTCAAAAGCAGGGCCGGCTCCAGGCACCAGCAGAGGAAGCATGTGCCTGGGGCGGGACATGCTAAGGGGCGGCATTCTGTCCATTCTTGGGGCGGCAGAGTCCACGCGGCTTTTTTTTTTTTTTGCTTGGGCGGGCCGGGGGGGGTTTTTTTTTTTTTTGCTTGGGGCGGCAAAAATGGTAGAGCCAGCCCTGCTCAAAAGGATGTGAGACTGTAATGTTCAAGGGGAACAGAGGGAACTGGTACAAAGAGGATTGAGGATATTGGGAGCATTAGAAAAGGAAGACCGAAGAGTGCTGGGGAGACTATGGAGCCCTTGCAAAGCCTGTTACTGCCAGGACGGTTACTTGTGGCTACAGGACCCTCAGGAATGGCAGAAAGATTGAGTGTGTGATTCCAGGTTTGAAGGTGTCTTCAGAATCCAGTGACAGAGTGAAAAGTTCATGGGTACACTGACAAACAAAGGGCTGAATCCTCAGCTGGGGTAGATGAGCATAGCTCTGTGGAAGTTCATGGAAAAATGCCAATTTAGGCCAGCTGGGGATCAGAGCCAAAGGATTCAGAGCAAGAAAACTCTTATTTTTTTAAATGTAAAGAGAATTTATTGCTAGTGAAATGTGCCAGATTAACAGCCTGGAAACTGAAGTCCCTCCTTTGTCCACAGAGCAGATACAGCACAGGCAGCAGTAGTGCAGAGGTTTGCTCTGGGAAGAGCCACTTCTACAGGGTAGGAAATTAGTTCAGACTTCCTGCCCATTTAGGTTCCAGATCCAACAAAGCACTTAAGCACATATGTAACTGTTATCATACATATAGTCTCAGTTCCACTGACTTCCACAGGACTTCTTGCATGCTGAGTTATACACGTGCTTAAGTACTTTGCAGAATCAGAGCCATAGTCCTCAGATGAGACTGATACCATCACAACTATCCCCTTTGTTATGTTTTACGATGTGGCCCTCCAACTCATTTCACATAATTATTTATTGGTAGGGAAATGAATTTATGAAAACCACAGAAGTAGATAACTTGAAAGTAAAATGTCTACGTTTCACTTATGACTAAAATGGTCACCCACAGTTTTGCTCATAAGAGATATTTTGTTTTGAAATATGATGCTTATAAGATTTAAAGCGTGGCATAATATCTATAAATAGCTGAAGGTTTGTCAATATAATGTACAGTGCATCTCAAATGTGTAGTGTAACTAGTGAGGGATTTTAATCTCTATTTTTACATAGGTCTGGTTTTCAGAACAATGATCTGCACCACATACTAACATATAGCGAGATGAAATGGGAATTCTCAATCTACATGGGCACGGGGGGAGTCCTGCAAATCTCCAATTCCTCAAACATGTTCTGAAATGACAGAGACTGTGTTCTTTTTTATTACATCATTCCCAGGAGTACCACTGCCGACAGCCAGTACTTTGTGCAATATATATCATAGAATCGTCCCACACGGTGATTTAGTTCCCACAAATATCACTGTCATGGCTGATGCTTCCAGAAGTGAGAGCATTCAAGATGATAGCAACCACGGATCACGGCCAGAGGGTTTTCAAACATTTTTATGTTCCCAGCTACGCAATGTGCCCCTCCCTCCTTAATTACAGACACATTTCTCCCCAATCAGATTACTACCACTTCTCATCAGTCCCACCCACTCCCCAAAACTGTCTTTTCTACAATAATGCAAGTGCATTCTCTCACCGCCCTTTGAGCTTCAATCAACTCCACTGAAAAGTTGGTTAAATGCCTGTAAGAGTGGGCTCTGAGAAGGGTGGGGGTGGAATGGAGGAGTCTGAAATGAAAGTTATATCGTTAGATGAGTGCGCATGTGGATTACAAAGGGATGGAAACAGAGCGGGCAGCTGGGTCTTGCCTTTCTCTTGCTGTGTGAATCACAGTTTGAATGGCAATTGGAATAGGAAGCCAGAGTGGCTTGGGAACAAACAGAGCTGCTGCAGTGTCACAGGTGCAGATGAACAGAGAAGAATGTTTTGGGATGTGCCAATGACAGTAAACACCATGATTTTGGAGGAGCTGTCAAGATTTAGTGCTTCAGGGAGGTCATCCAATCCAAAGTATTTTTCACTGAGTCAAACTGATAGCTAGGGGAATGGCTGAGGCCATGATTCAGTAAGTTCTCAAACACATGTTTAAGTCCATCAGCAAAAAAGTGTAAGCATGTGCTTAAAGTTAAGCATGTGCTGAAGTCACTGGAAATAAAATGTGTATTGACTTCCATGGAATTAAAGGATCTTCTTAAAGTCAAGCATAAACTTAGGTGCTTTGCTGAATTAGTGCCTTTCTGTGGTTCAAGGAGCCAGACGGTCTCATCAGGGGAGATGCATTCACATCCGGGGGGACCAGCATAGAAATAATAAAGTTAGTCAGAGTCAGAGGATTTAACCAGAAAGATAGAGGAAGCAACCTAAAGAGAGCCTGGAGTAAGAAAGAGGGACCAACATGTGAAAGAACCAATTCTCTGTGGCATGAGTAAGTGCTCTCATGTTGAAGCAATTTTTTGAAATGGAATGAAATCTACTCACTGTATATTCAGGTTATACACAGTGTTAATGGACTAAATAACAATCAGACAAACCATTTTGCAGAGCTGAGTTTTCTAACATTGCTACAGTAGGAACATATTCAATTTTGTTGTATAACAATCATAAGCTGAATGCAATTTAAAAGTAAAAAGTGATAACCATTAGACCAAAAATGGACATAGGCCAGGGTGGGGAGACAACTAGCCTAAATGGATGAGAGAACAGGGAAATGAAACATTTTACAATTGTTTTTCTCCAGAAAAAGGAAGGGAAAATATTATGATTTTAAATGACCCAGAATTATAGAAATAAATTATTAAACTAGCTCCCAGGGGAATCTGAATTATGTATGCAACCAGAATGTGTTACAGATAAGGAGACTTACATAGAATGGTTTTGGAGATTTTATGTTGATGGATATTTGAATATAAAGAAGCTATTAATTGAAGATAAGTGGGAGACCTTTAAATATTATTATATCCATTTAACTTGAAAGGATGGTGCAAATATACAGACTTCTCTAAGAATGGGAGTTTAGACAAAAATATAAGTCAAGCTACAACTACAGTTGCCACTGTTGAGCAGTCTCTCATTATTGAATTTCCTTGTTTCTCCATATTGGAGTAAAATTGAGTACCCAATGATATTATATTACCCACTGATATTATAAATTGGGTTAAAAAACTAATGCCTGAATTATCCTGATCAGAGGACTACAAATATTCTTGCAGAGAGTTCTTTTTTATAATAACTACTCTCCGAAAAGCACCTGTCAAATGAAGGCAATGAGTAACAAATTAAGAATCTACAATATGTATTAGCAATCAGTCAGGGCTCAGAGGGAGGGAAAGAACTTTGGACTTTATAAGGTAAACAAATAGAGGCATGACATGAAGCTGGAATATTAGAAACTATTCATAAAACTTGTAGGGGCCTGAACAGGGGAGGGATTAACAGAAATGGCAAGAAAAAATTAATTGTCTTTTTACGAGGCCTAAGGGCATATACACCTCTACCCCGATATAATGCGACCCGATATAACACGAATTCGGATATAACGCGGTAAAGCAGTGCTCCAGGGGGGCGGGGCTGCGCACTCCGGTGGATCAAAGCAAGTTCGATATAATGCGATTTCACCTATAACGCGGTAAGATTTTTTGGCTCCTGAGGACAGCGTTAGATCGAGGTAGAGGTGTAGTCACCATTTTGAGAGCTAGAGGAAAACAATTACAGAAGTCAGTCAGTTCCAGTTGCTCCTTCCACCCCACTAATAGGCTGTTAGCTAGTAAGAAACAGTTGATTCTGTCTTTAATGTCTATTCACCCAATTATGTAACTGAAGCATCTTTCTGCCTTGGTGGTGTTACTGGAACCTAATGCTACCATTATAATTGAAGAGTCAGTGACTTTTTTTTAGACTAATTATGAAACCATATTTCTTACCAGAATGAATAATGATGTTGTGGTTGTCTACATTTAGTTCAGAAAGTCTTGCAACTGTATTTCTTCAGCTTCTGAAAAGAAAACCCAGCTGTGGAACTATAAAAATGCTTTCAAATTCTTCTGACAGAATAAATAAAACTCTCATACAATTTACTGTAAATGGATTTCCTCCAGAGAGAGGCAAAATCAGCAAGGGGGGTGCGGGGGAACTTGAGGTAGTTCTACTGTATTGGCAGGGCTTTGTTTAGGTGAATGCCTGCACTGTGTCCAATGTCTGACATCTAACTGTAATAATTTAATAAATAATATTAATTAAAACTGGTTTACAGTGTGACAAAACATTATTTCCTTTTAAAGTTACATTAGATTGGCTTAGGTCTGTAAAATAGCTATGGGCATTTTATAAGAACAAAGGATCAAATTCTGCTTGCAAACTGGGGTAAACCCAGAACAACTCCATTCGTTTTGATGAAATTGCTCTGGTTTACAGAGCAAAATGTGACCAAAAACCTTTTATGCAAGTTGTCTTGCTTCATTTTGCTCCTCTTCTGGGAATGAATACTTATAGAAAAGTCATCCTTAAGAACTCAAGAAATCGCAGAAGGAACCTGGTCTTACAGGGTTAAAACAGGGAACTCTTATAAAATATTTCCTTCTGTAAAATTTCACTAACAAAGTGTATATTTCTTACACAAAATCACAAGAGTTTATTTGGTTTTAAAGAGAAAAAAAATCTGCCCCTTTTGAAAAAATTGGTGCTCTCTCCATTTGGTTCTGCTGATCCTTGAAGCTGCCTCAGCATTTAGTAAACTAATACTTTTGCATCATTTAAATTTTATGTTAATAGCTCAGTGAAAACATTTTGCTCTAACTGCTTTGTATTAAGATTTGCCTAAAAGGACACATTTAGACTGAAGAAGGCAATTGTAATTTACAAGCTTAGGCCTGATATAATCACAAAGTTGCATTGGTTTAATTAAAGTTGTGATTTTAAAACAAGCTTAAACTCTACGAGTAGAGTTTTAATCATCAATTTAATCCTGATTTGTATCTGTTTAGCTTTTATTCATAAATTTACAGGTGCAAGCTGAACCAATTGAACCAGTTTTAAATCAATATTAGTGTCCACATATAGGTTTGTACTAGTTTAACTAAATCATTTTTTAAACCAATTTATGTTAAACCATGCAGCTTCTGGGTGTATACAAGTCCTTAGCTAGTAAATAAATATGAAAAACAAATTGTAAGCAACATATATGCATAAAGTAATTGAAAATCATAATGAATTACCCGTTTTGGGTGATTATTTTTTCTGAATTGTTTGTAGTATGCAAATTATTAATCAATTTAATTTTTGACAGTTATAAATAATGCTTTTTAAAAGCATTTTAGTACAAGTTTCCATTCCAGTTAAAATTTTTCCAATATAAAAAATGTTGCCTTCTTAACTCAAGGCTGCAAAACTCAACTAGATACCATTTTTTTTTAAACATTTATTATTTAGCTTCTCAGCAAAACATTTGGTGACACAATCTCACAGAAAACTTGAAAAGAGAATTTCAAAAATAGTAAAATCTTTTATGCATAGTCCTCACTTTTTAAGAAACAGAACTGTGAAAAATGGTTTCATAGTAGTTTGATACATTTTCTTAATCAGTTCAACTGGAAATTCAAATGATAATATATTGTTTTTCAAATACACATTTATTGAGTATTCTATTGATATTTAACCTTGGTCCTGCATTATCGTCTGTGCAGACAGACTGTTGTAACTGCACAGAGCCCCATAACAGTCTTCAGTGGGACTCTGCATGGAAACCGCAGTCTGTCTGTGAGGAACACTGTGCAGGATCAGAACCTTCAAGAGTTAATTTGGGATGGGAACCATTTTTTCACTATATTTATGTGCAGTGCCTCGTACGATGGGGCCCTGATCTCCATTTATTTATAATTAAATAAATTGGATAGTAAAGTAAAAGCTTTGTTATCTGGCATGTTGGCAGAATGGGGGGTGCCGGTTAGTCAAAAATTCCAGTTAACTAAGAGTTATACTTACCAATGGATTACCAATTTTCAAAGAATTAGATTACAATAAAATGAATAAACGTTCCTATTCTTGCCCTTTTCAAGATGTGTACTACTATCTATTTTCTGTTTTAATGTCAACACAACTCTCTTACGCTTCTCTCCTTTCAGTGGCGTAGCCAGGTTCTACCAGCAGGGGGAGAAAACACCTTAAAAAAAGGCACTGAAGCAGCAAAGAAAAAAAAAGAAGAAAAAAAGAAAAACCGCCGAAGACTGAAGGACTTGCCTCCGAAGACCTGGAGCGGCTGAAGGACTTGCCGCCGAAGACCCGGAGCGGCTGAAGGACCCGCCGCTGAATTGCCGCCGAAGACCCAGACTGCTGGGGTGAGTGTAAAAATTAAAAAGGTGCCACTTTTGGGGAATGTACTCAGTGAGGAGCGGCCGCTCCACCCCTAGCTACGCTACTGTCTCCTTTGCTTTTTGCTGGTATTTTGGATGCCATAGTGGTAGGGAGGCATTGATATTTTATGATAAACACAGGACAATACCCCAAGTAATAAACCAACTGATCACAATGGCGGATACAAACAGAAAGAACAGCGTTTGGCTCTTCTCAGCTAACTGGCGCGTAGTCCGACTGCTCTTGGAAATACTCTGGTCCCAAATAGCTTCGGCATCGGTCCCGGTTACTAGATTGAAGATTTGCACTGGGAGATATCAGAAATGCTAGTTTCTAGTGCAGGGGTCGGCAACCTTTCAGAAGTGGTGTGCCGAGTCTTCATTTATTCACTTTAATTTAAGGTTGCGTGTGCCGGTAATACATTTTAATGTTTTTTAGAAGGTCTCTCTCTATAAATCTCTATATTATATAACTAAACTAGTGTTGTATTGTAAAATAAACAAGGTTTTCAAAATGTTTAAGAAGCTTCATTTAAAATTAAATTAAAATGTTGATCTTACACCGCCGGCCTGCTCAGCCCGCTGCTAGTCTGGGGTTCTGTTCACCGAGGCCGGCAGCAGGCTGAGCGGGGCCTGCAGTCGGGACCCCGGCTGGCAAGGGTCCGGCAGCCAGAACCCCAGACCGGCAGCGGGCTGTGCGGGGCCAGCAGCCGGGACCCCAGATTGGCAGTGGGCTGAGCCGCTCAGCCCACTGCCGCTCAGGGGTTCCATCCGCCGGCTCCTGCCAGCCAGGATCCCGGCTGCCAGACCCGCTCAGCCCGCTGCCAGTCTGGGGTCCTGGCCCTGCCCACATACAGTGGGTGCCTACCTTCTCCCTGGTTCTGGCCTATTCTCTTCCTCTCTCTGAGCTGAGGGTGGGAGTGCACTGAGCTCAGGGCTGGGGGTGAAGGGTCTGGCCAGGAGCTAGAATGAGGGAGGGGGCTCAGGGTTGGGGCAGGAGGTTTGGGTGTGGGGCACTTACCTGGGCAGCTCCCATTTGGTGTGAGGGGTGCAGGTGGGAATGTGTGTGGGGGTGTGTGTATGCAGGATCTCCCGTTTGGTGCTCAGGGTGGGGATGGGGATGTAGGGGGTGCAAGAGTCAGGATATGGGGGGTGCATGGGTATGTGAGGGGGTGCAGGTGTCAGGGCAAGGGGGGCTGGGTATGTGTGGGGGTGCCAGAATCAGGGCTGGGGTCATGGGGGGGGTGAAGGAGTCAAGCAGAGGGTTGGGTGTGTATGAGGGGGGTACAGGGCTCAGGGCAGGGGTCTGGGGTGTGTGTGGGGCACAGGGCACGGGCCTGGGTGTGTGTGCGGGGCTGCGGGGCTCAGGGCAGAGGGCTAGGTGTGTGGGTGGGGGGGTCAGGGCAGAAGGCTGGGTGTATGTGAGGGGGGGTCAGGGCTCATGGTAGAGGGCTGGGTGTGTGTGAGGGGGGGCCAGGGCAGGGGGCTGGAGGGGATATGCCCATATTCTACCCACCTCCCCTTCCCCAAGGCCCTGCCCCCGCTTCTTCTCTGCCTCTGCCGGGAGCAGCGAGCACGCTGACTCTGCTCCTTCCCGACCCCCTCCCTCGCAAGGGCCATCAGCTGATCGGCCGGGAGAGAGGGAGGTACGGAGAGGCGGAGGAGGAGCAGGAACCCAGCACACTATGGGAAGAGGTGGGGGAGCTGGCAGGACCAAGCTTCTGTCCATAGGCGTGCGCAGCACATTTCATTAGGGTGTGCACCCAGGGAGCCCTGCCTTAGCCCTGCCCCCGCCATGCCCTAGCCCTGCCCCCATCCACTCCCTCCTTCTTCCTGCCCCGACTGCCCCCTCAGAACTCCCAACCCCCCGCTCCTTGTCCCCTGACTACCGCCTCCTGGGACCCCTGCCCCTAACTGCCCCCCAGGACGCCACCTATCTAAGCCTCCCTGCTCCTTGTCCCCTGACTTCCCCCCTAGGACTCTACCCCCTACCTGTCCCCTGACTGCCCTGACCCTTATCCACACCCCCGCCCACAGACAGACCCCCGGGACTCCCATGCCTATCCAACCGCTCCCCACCCCGACAGGACCCCCAGAACTCCCAACCCATACAACCCCCCCTGCTCCTTGCCTGCCCCAACCCCTCTCCACACCCCTGCCTCCTGACAGGCCCCCACCCCAGAACTCCCGACTCATCCAACCCCCCCCAGTTCCTTGTCCCCTGACCACCCCCTCCAGAGACCCCCCACCCTAACTGCCTCCCCCAGGACCCTCCTTGCTCCCTGTCCCCTGACTGCCCTGACCCCTATCCACCCCCCGCCCCCTGACAGACCCCAGGACTCCCATGCCCCATCCAACCCCCCCTGCTCCCTGACTGCCCCCTCCAGAGACCCCCCGCCCCGGATCCCACCTCCTATCCAACCCACCCTGCTTCCTGTCCCCTGACTGCCCCCACCCCTTATCCAACCCCCCCGGCCCCGGACCCCTTACCATGAGGCTCCTAGCAGCATGTTCTGCTCCGCGCAGAGCCAGACATGCTGCCCCACGGAAGCAGGCAGCCCCGCCCCTCAGAATGCTGCACGCGCGGCGGCATGGCTCCGGATGAGCGGGGAGCGTGTCTGCTTCCCCGCGGAGCCAAACACTGCCCCGCGGGAGCAGAGCGCTGCACACACGGCGGCATGGCTCCAGGGGAGGGGGGAAGGCGGGGGGGGGGGGCGACGGCTTGCTGCGCTCGGCCTGGCGCTCCACCTTGGGAGCGCGGACCCCGCGGCTTGCCGCGCCGAGAGAGTGGGGCCATTTGCCCACCCCTGCATCAGGGTTGTGCCTGGGCACACCCCGTGTGCACGCCTATGCTTCAGCCCCCTGCCCCTGCGGGGTGGGGCGGGGAGGGAGCGGAAGGCGGAGAAGAGCGGGCCAGGCTGGGCAGGATTTTTAATGGCACGCTGCTGCCTGCCGGGACTCCAGCAGGCAGCAGCGTGCCATTAAAAATCGGCTCGCATGCCGTCTTTGGCACGCGTGCCATACGTTGCCGACCCCTGTTCTAGGGCTTTCCGGTTGGTAAAGGGCCGGATAACACAGCTTTTACTGTATTTGGATATTATCATTAGCTATTTCAATCAGAACAGATAGAATAAAAGTATACCAGTTGTAACATTATTTTTTATTATTAATACTCAAGAATGTGTATGCATTTTATAGAATAAACACAAACCGTCCCTGCTGCAATGAGCTTGCAATATACAGCCCCACTCCTGTGCCAGGATTTGCTAGTCCATACCCTTGCAACACAGCAATCTACATTGCAGATCTGGGATATCGGATCCCATTGCAGGAACAGGACCTAAATTAAGACATGACACAGAAAGGGTGACCAATAGTAGAAAATGGGGTTGGGTGAAGAAAGAAAAGAATTACAGCAATAGCCATGCCAGTACAGACCTTCCAGTGACTTCAGTGGGCTTTGGGGCTGACCCCGGTACTGTGTATGTTCGTGATGCCACTACAGCACTTAGAGTACCAGTTGATGTGGCACTGTAGTAACGTACACTGCTTATTCAAATACCAACTGGTGGTGCAGCTTTCTCAGTAATAGGCCCTGTAGACGTGCCCTTCGTTGCTCATGGCACAAATTCGCGGGAGACCACTCTTTCAAACACCAGTGCCCTTTTATTTCCTTGTATTTTCCCACCACCACGTATATACAGCTTTATACAGTTTGCTGTCAGGCAGGTAACCCATTGGGGAACAGCTTGCTTTTACAGCTAGCTGGGAGCAACAGGTCCTCACTTTCTTGTTCTTCCTCTCCTACTTCCTTCCTGCTAGCTTTATAGGCCTTCCCCCATCAAGCGCACAGGTGTCTCTCCTTTAGGGCTTTAATCAGCCACAGCCTGTCAGCTCCAATCTCTTCCCCTTACTGGGAGCTGAGCTAGCAGGCTCTGAGCTAACAGGGGCTGAGTCAGTGCCTTTTGGCCAGCACCCTGTTACAGGCCCCCACCTCTGGAATTCTTTCTTTGTGGAGATATGACTAAGCACAACACCGGACACTGGAAAACATGCCTCTTTGCCCTGACTTTTCCAACTGATTAAATTCTGATTTCCTACTTGAGTCATAAATCAGTATGCAAAAGGGGAGCATGGTCTCTCTTAGTGAGTAGTGAATAAGTCCTCTTCGGATACTACAGTGATGGAGCCAAATAAATTCTAATCCTAATTAGCACTTCTAACACTGAGGCTGTGCATTTTCTATATCTAGACTTATACCAACCTCAACTAGCCAAGCCTTGGTTAACCCCCTAGTTATTCAAAACAATGTTATATCCCTGATTTATGTCTATGAATTAATCCCCTTGATTATCTAACTGTATTCCATGTCCCTTGTGATGTTGAGATAATGGTGTGGGTGCTGTATCTATTATACACTGGTTATTCTACAAAAGATATGTTTTTAATAAACAGTTGGCATTTGTTTTGCTTAACTGAAATTAAAATGCACATTGGGAAACATTAATAACACAATTTCACTCACTGTTGATATTTTTATGTTTGGTGTTTCCATCAGTTTTATCTGGAAAATGCCCTAGAGAACGTAAGATGTTTTTGGAAGTCATTTGGTTACATTACATTTAGTTTTAACAGAAGACAGTAACCACAGCTGGAGGTTCTGGGCCTTGGATGATTAATTGTAGAGCACCCTGCCAGGTTCTGCCCACTAACATGATCAATAGAGACACAGTGTCCTCTGCTGGTCACTTCCAAGTGAAACAGCATTTGCCACAATGTTGATTTAACACATTGCAAGGTGTAGATTTATTTGCTTTCATTAAAAACATTAAGAATAACATTAAATGTTTTATGATGACATGGTATATTCTGGCTGGACAATGGGCCCTAGTGTTCTCTGAAGAAATAAAACTTCATCTTTTAAAAATTCAGAAAACAATAATACTTCAAAGCACAACTTCCAAGCACAGTGTAAATATTAAATAATTACTTATAACCATGCTTGTGAGGTAGATAAATATTTTTCTCTTATAACAGAAGAGGTAAATAAGGCACAGAGATTACGTAATTTGCCCAAATTGTTACAAGTTAATAGCAGAGCTGAGATTAGAATTCAGAAGTTGCTTGCTCTAGGACCATATATACTTGGTTAAACAGACAAGATGGTTCCCCTAAAAAGGGAAATTAATTTAGCTCAGGCTACAACTAAAGACCTTTGCCGTTCATGGAGTCTCCTCCCCTTTTTAGGGCCTGCTCATTAAGTTCTACAAGGTTGACCCCCACCGACTGCCCACACAGAGTGCCTACATTCAGATGTTACAGATACTTCATAGCCATGTCTCCACTAGGAAAATTTTGCAAAAATTTCACACTGTAGCTAATGCCAGTGGTGTTAGATCCACTGAGAGCTACTCGTAGCACATGCGGGCTGCTCACATTTTAAGCATTATGTTATCTAACCCTCAGCCTATATGTAATTGACATGTTGCTTAACAAACTGCCAGCAGCCCATCTTCACTAGGGCTCATAGGACTGCTATCGCTAATGAAACTGAATTGGTATTAGCAACTGTAGGAAATTTCTGCTACATTTTCCTAATGTAAATAAGCTATGCTGTTAAAGCCGCATGATGCCACACACAAAGGTCCTGACATGATATATAACAATGAGGAGTAGTAAGGGACAAAGTCAGTCATTTACTTTTCTTTTTTAAAGTTATGTGAATGAGGAATTATCTTCACAGGCATGGAACTACAGAAGCCTGTACAGTTAAAGCTTACCTTGAAAGGACTTTTTAAAAAATTGGGCTTATGTCTTTTATTTTATATTTATTTGTTATATAAGGAAGGTCAGAAAAATTCTCTCCCCCTCCTACCAGCTTCTTTCTTAGCTATATCAGGAATATCAAGCCTGATTTTCCTGAAGAGCCTCACGGATGTCTTTAAGCACGTGGTTTCATGTTTAACTGAAAGGACAAGGATACTGAATTTTTAACATAGATCTCCATTCTCCAAATATCAATAAGTTAAATAGATATAGCTCTATAAGTTAAAATTCTTTTTTATTAATATCCATTTAAATAGTCTAGGAATCCCTGTCCCTCTCAGTTTCTCAATATCTCAGTTTTTATGATCTTTTGTGATGTCGTCATTTCACTGAGGCTTTCAGGACAAACAAAGACTTAATTTCCAGTAGAAAAAGCAAACAGGAAAAAATAATGAGGGGAAATATTTCAAGTCCTTTTCATACATCACTAAGAAAACAACAACAAAAAAGGGTACAAGTAAACTTTTAAAGGGATTAACCTTCCTGATATCTGATGAGTAGAAAACAATATATCCAATCCCAGCCAGAGATAACTGGGAAGACAACTAATTATAATACAGGATTATTTAAAAAAAAATGCAACCCTAAAATGTAATCCATAAAATAATATGGGCATTTCCAGTTATTTTCTTACTTTTCTTAGCAAATCTGTGGTTCTTGTCCTGATGGTGAATGCTAATATGATGGTAGCTAGTATGGCCACAGATTCACATGCATGATACAGAAGTAATTGAAAGGTATTCGGTAATATGTAACAGATTATGATTTGCATCCAGTACATTGTTGCATATTATTTTTTTCCAAATTACGTTTAATAGCCTTTCTCCCAACGGAAGCAGGGCATAAATTGTTCAAATGTTCCACCCAGAGGCCAGCTAGGTGTATTTCACTATAGATTCACTTAATATTCACAGTTGGAGGTTTAATTACTGTACTTATAGCAGATTTGAAAAGTATCACCACATTGATCAAACTACTAAAGATTTTTGTAATTTCTCTCTTTGGATTTTTTTCATGGGTTCCTTCCAAGTAATTTTGTAGAGTATTTTATAATGATAATACTTGGCATTTGCACCACACTTTTCCCATCTCTGACTCTCACAGGGCGTTACAAATGTGTGTAAGTATTATTACCCTATTTGACAGATGGGATAACTAAGGCACAGAGATCCCAATTAAACAAGGTGGAAATCAGTGGGACTAGTCACATGCTTAAAAAGCTGCACCTTGCTAAATCGGAGCCAGAGGTTAAGTAATTTGCAGATTACAAAGGGAGTCATTGGTTGATTTAGGAGCAGAATTCAGGTCGCCGGAATCCTAAGCCTGTGATTCATTCACTAAACCAGAGCTATTCCTATTATGTGGTAATACAACGCTTAACTACTGTAAATGGTACAGCTTTTACTATCTGTGGTGTATCAGCATTTTTTGTAAATCAGGGTAATTATTGAGTTCTGAAACTGGCTGCTATATCTGCTGAATAGCTGCCTGGCTTGTTGTCAAAATATATATATATATTAAAAAAACGTTTACCTTTTAATGAATATTTCTTCCATAAACCATTTTCCTACTAAAATAACCTTTACAAACTCAATTATGAAAATTAAAAGTCATAGAGTTAAAAATTAGTAACAGGTCACGGTCACTTTCTGAACACATACTCAAAACATTTCTTTTACAGGCAGCATAATCCAGAGGATAGGGCAGTGGACTGAAAGACAGGAGACATGGAGTGAAATCCTGCTGTCACTGAAGTCAATAACAAAACTCTCATTGGCTTTAACAGAGTCAGGATTTCATCCTCAGATTCTGTTTCCAGCTCTGCTTTTGACATGGTGTGTGACTTTGGGCATGTCATCTCTCAGCCTCAGTTTCCCAACCTTCAAATTGGGATCATGATACCCACCTTCCTCTGTAAAGTACTTTGAAATCTATGGATAAAAAGTATTAAATAAGAGCTAAAATCAACGGGACTACTCCTTAAATTAAGCACCTTAAGTGTTTTCAGGTTTGGGGCCTTATTTACTTTTATTCTAGACATAACACAATGAATCACACCTTGATCCACCACTGTTTGTCAAATACATTGCTAGAAAATTAACTGTTGAGTACTGCAGGGTCATTAATTGATGCTTCAAAGAAGGTAGAGCTAAAAGGTCTATATCAGGATGGGAGGCAGAAGGTAATCTCCTTCCCTGAAAAATCTGACACACAAATTTAGTGTCCTTTCAGAATGCCAAGGTGCAGAAGTCTAAGGAACTGATGAAGTCAGCACTACATATGGACCCAAATTTACTGATGAATAAAGTCCTAAGAAATAAGTTGGGAAGACTTGAAGTTTAGTCAGGAGTTAAACATAAGGTTATATTAAATGTGCATCATTATGTGATAAATGTAAAATATGTTAAATGTTTTATGATCTTGAAATTATTAAACAACGGCTCTATTTTTTTAATCGCGCACTTCTTTGTTTAGTGTTTTGTTATTATTTGAATTCTTGTATGTTTTGGGGTTTTCCCCTACATAGCTATCAGTGTGTACAATTTTATCTAACGTTACACAAAGGCTTATGTAATTATAGCAACAGTAACTACGCTGTTGATTTTGTTTTGTCACATTTGACAATTGGTCACATTGCCGCCTACAAGAAGCAAACAAAAAAGTTTATACCTCAAGAGGAACCTGGTAAACAAAGATCTGCAGCTTAACTACCAGCTTCAGAAAAGCAGTTTTTCCTCTTTAATTTTATTAGCCATCTTTTGCAAAATAGCCATATTGGACAGAATACATTTATTATTTTGATTTGTGTTTTGTTTTGTTATGTTACTCAACTCTACTTGTTGCTAAGGAATAGCAAAGAGGATCACAGAACTTCTAACAACGATGGAAAACTAAAGGTGAGGAGTTTTGGATTTCTTTCCCAGTATTCTTCAGTGATTTCTAATTGAACTACAGTTGTTGGTACAGCAGTTCTTTATGAAAGAATTTGTGAAATAATGTGATCCTGCTCTGCTGTTCCACTGTCAAGCTCAATTTCAAATGATAATTTAATCCATTTTTGAGAAGTTACTCATATCATCATGTATTTAAACAGCTTGTTTACAAATCCATATGCCATAGAAGTCCTAAAGACAAAAAAGGAAGAACTGGTAGAAGGCTTAAACAACCCAGACCATCTTCTTAATTGGCTGATAGACAATGGTATTTTTACACCAGAGAAAAAAATGGTTATGTCCTACTACAGAACACGAAGAGCAAAGAACTCCCGGGTTTTGGATATCCTGGTTTCTCAAGGTGAGCGAGCTTGCAGGCTGTTTTTTTATCCATGTCTAAAACAAGTGGAGCCAAATCTATATAATAGAGTAAAAAAATATGTCAGTGATGTGAATGAAAGTATTGGAGATGCTAGAAGACAACTGGTAGGATACCTACTTGAAAAGGACAAGGAATGGATTGAAACGACCAGTGAACAAAACCAAGAGAAGAAAGATATTCCTAGACAGATTTTATCAAAGCAAGAAAGAGCAACTAAAGAGAAAGTTAAACAAACACAAAATTTACCTGCAGCAAAACCTAAGAAAGACCATTCTAATGCTGTTAGTATCTTTGATGCAGCTGCTAAAGGTGATCTTTCCGATCTAGCGAAAGTATTGAAGGAGAATGATATTAATGCAGTAAACGCCTCAAATGAAACACTTCTGCATATTGCAGCTGCTAATGGACATGTCGCAATAATTGAATATTTAATTAACAAAGGTGCTAAACTAGATGTAAAGGATAAAAAAGGAAGAACACCACTGCACAGGGCCGCTGAAAAAGGCCAGGATGATGCAGTGAAAGTGCTTCTCCAAGCTGGTGCCTACATATACAGTTTGGATAAAGAAGCCAAGACCCCACTTCATTTGGCTGCTCAGAACCACCACACTCACATACTGAAGAGGATCCTGAAAGAAGAAGCAAGATGCTACAAGAACCAGCAAAACTTCTTACACATGGCAGCTCTCAAAGATGAGAGCAACTTGGCACAAAAGCTTTTAAAGAATGGTGCCCCAGTTGATGCAAAGGATGAGAAGGGACAGACTGCTTTGGATTATGCCATTTCCCAGGGATTTGAGAAAACTGCAAAGGTGTTGCTAGAAGCTGGAGCCAGCATTGACTCTAACATCATTGATGTAGCCTTCAATAATAACAAACAATCCATATTCAGAATACTGCTGGAATATTCTAAAGGATTGTCCCCTGACATGATGGTGTCAGCTCTTTTTAAAGCTGTCCAGAAGAACCTGCATGGCATTGTAGCAGCTTTAGTTGACAGAGGCACAGATATCAATGCCCACAATGAAATGCAGTACACACCTTTACTCATGGCATGTGAAATGGATAAAACAGAGACTGCAGAAGTTCTCATCGCAAAGGGGGCTAGTTTGGAGGAGAAGATGCCCAACTCAAACACGGTTTTACACTTGGCAGTTCAAGCCGGGGCAGTCTCCATCACAAATCTGCTTCTCCGCAAAGGGATGAATGCTAACATCACAAGCCAGGGAGAGCAAACCCCGCTCCATGTTGCTGCATTTCATAATAAGGGATCAATAGTTGACATATTAATCAATGCTGGGGCCAAAATTAATGCTGTCACTAAGGAATTAGTCACTCCCTTGCATGTCGCAAGCCAAAGAGGTAATGTTGATGTTGCTCAACAGCTGCTGAATCACAAAGCCAACGTTAATGTAAAGGATAAGCAGTCAAAGACACCCTTACATCTTGCTGCTGAAAAGGGAGATCATGCAATGGTGGAACTGCTTCTTAGTTTTAATGCTGATCCCAATGCAATGGACAAGGAGAAAAAGACCCCACTTCACACTGCAGCTATGGGAGGCCATCTCAATACAGTTAAAGTTCTGTTAGCCCAGAAGGCCAGATTTGGAATTAAGGACATGGATGGCTGCACACCAATGCACTATGCGACCATCAAAGGCAATGCAGAGATAGTACAGATCCTTTTGACAGCAGGGAAGAATAAAAATATTGATGATAAAAATATCTGGAGAAAGACTCCACTGCATCTTGCAGCAGAACATGGACATGGTGACTTGATAAATTTGTTGTTGAGCAATGGATCAGCCATTAATGCTTTAGACAACAACAAGGATACCCCATTGCATTGTGCTTGCAAGGCTGGTCATTTTAACTCCGTAAACTCACTTGTCAGCTGGTCTCAGGGAGAGAAAGCAAACTTACAAGCCACTAATAGCCTCAAAAAGACTCCGCTGCAAGTAGCAGAATTTAGCACAAGTGACAACCAAGCTCAGATTGTAACACTTTTGAAAAAGAAAATGTTAAGAAGATGAATTTGTGATGAGGAATACATTAAAAATGTTTAAGTGCAAGATTATAATTTCACACAATCTGGATATATAGGATTTAGTTCAGACGTTAAAATCATATGTACATGGGCACGGTTGATCGATATAAGGATAACTAAGAATGAAGCTGGGACTAGTAAAAAGAAGCTAATGATCAGAGGTGGTAAATATATATACACATAAAGATATAAAGCCCATTGTTGATCTACTATGTGTTGCCAACTCTCTTGATTTTATTATGAATCTCATGATATTTGGTGTCTTTCTTAGAGACCCAGCTTTAAGAGTCAAATGAGCATGAACAAATCTCATCTTTTATGTTAAAAAATAAGTTACGTTTCTAGCCCTTGCTGTTGAAAAGTAAAGCTTGAAAAAGTGAACATGACAGGCTCAAAAATCAGAATGAAAATAAGAATCCTAGATTTATTATTTTTTAAAATCAGTACTTTTAAGATGATCTATCAAGATTTTCTGGGGCCTGACTCAAGATTTTTGAATGGTTGCGGTTGGCCAGTAATGGTTGAGGTTAGTCAAAAAGTGCTAAATATTCAAATACAATATTAACCAGTATATTTAAGTTTAATTAAAATGTTAGTGTTTGGTTAAAATCATGTTTGTTACACAAATTTCCTTTCCTATGTTACAAACAGCAACTAAGATTATAAAAATACATTTTCATTTTACATGTCACTATCTATGCCAGGGGTCGGCAACCTTTCAGAAGTGGTGTGCCGAGTCTTCATTTATTCACTCTGATTTAAGGTTTCGCATGCCGGTAATACATTTTAACATTTTCAGAAGGTCTCTTTCTATAAGTCTATAATATATAACTAAACTATTATTGTATGTAAAGTAAATAAGGTTTTTAAAATGTTTAAGAAGCTTCATTTAAAATTAAATTAAAATGCAGAGCCCCCCCGGACCGGTGGCCAGGACCCGGCCAGCGTGAGTGCCACTGAAAATCAGCTCACGTACCGCCTTTGGCACGCGTGCCATAGGTTGCCTACCCCGATCTGTGCGGTTTGTTTACTTTTTGCTTTTCTCAGCATGGACAATGAAAGCACACTAGTAAGTTTCACAGTTGTTTGTAATGAGTTTCTTTCAAACTCACATGTTTTAGCACAAAGCTGCAATGTTTAGACTGCATATACTGCAGTGAAGTGTTCGTTAATTTTAGTATTTCCTGTGGATTTTTCTTTAAATTGGACATATTTTTATTGGTTGGTAATTGTGTAAAAGCTTTCTAATAGAACCAAATCTGAAGTCATGTTTTACCTGATAATGATCCTTACCCTTGCTGTATTTTGCCATCCCCATCATTATCACTGTTGATCTAATTTAGCGCAAAGGGTAAAAGGTCTCTTATGGAACTGAAAAACAGATCTGGAAAGCCAAGGCCATCTGAAAAAAACAATTCATCCAGGGTTTGAAACTCAAATAACCAGAGGAAAGAGGCTTCATGCAGCCAGAGCTCCCTAAATTAAAACAAAAAGCTTCTCACAGCCTCACTTCCAATGAAAGTGAAAGGACTCCTTGTGCCAGAGTTTTATTCCAAGACAACAGGAGCATTTCATAGCCAAGGTTCATAGTCTCAGCCCAGGGTGAGTGGAGTCTTTGATCATCCTAGAGCATAAGACTTCTTAGAGATCACTCTTCTTGGGCTGTAGTAATTCACTCTAGCCAAGCCAGCCCACATTCCCCTCTTGGCTGGGCTCACTGGCAATCCCTACAATGAGGGCAGACAGCTGGAGTGGTTTTTCATTTTCAATTCAGAGAAGACAATGCTAAATGTCCCTTCACTGGTCAGGAACTCCCATTGTATTACAAGCTGATGCCTTCACAAATCGAAAGATGAACCTAATGGAATGGAGCACATTTTAACCAAGTATTCTCTATTTCATTTATTTATTTAGGTTAAATTTATACAAAGGCTAGAAAGTGCACCTGTCCAGATGTTTTTTTTTTTTTTGCAGGATACATTGATATAGCTGCACAGATGGAAACCCTTACTGTAGATGTGCTGCACTGATGTAAAAAGTTACGCGCACTGGTATGGCTTACTACAGTAAGGTCATGCTTGGGAGTAGCTATGTTAGCAAGACTCGCTTTGGACAGGAATTCCTGACCTCCAATTCTGTTTCTAATGTCCTCTATGCCCATGATCATTCACTTATGCTGTATATACACTACTGACTTGCATCATTCATTATTGAACCAGTTAAAGCACAAACAATTCAGCAATCTACACTAGCCAGCAATCTACACTACAATCAGAACCTTTGCCTCATATCCACATTAGCACTGTCCTAAACTGTTTCAGTTAGAGTGCTCTCTGGGTACCTGTCCCTTAGTTCTGGGAAGCATATGACTGAGAAGCAGTGGATTCAGATTTCCAACCCCCTTTTGTGCACTGTTGGATAGTGAAAGGAAGACCAGGGTCTTGCCTACATTGGAATAATTTGCACCACTGTAACAATATTGATGTAGACACTAATGTAGACAACTAGTGGAATAAACTGCATTGATATAAGCTCTGCTTTATATTGTTGCAGTACTATTCATATTGCAGTAGAAGCAGGTCCCCCTTGTGGTTGGCACCTTACAATGCCTACTTTAGAAGTTCGCACTATTCTAACTACATCAGTAGGAAATGACTTAGACCAGACCAGTTCCTAAACCTGCCAAAAGCCTAATCTACTTCCAAGTCTTTGACGCTTTCAACTCCAGCCATAGTGACTCTGATTTAGGATTCAAACAGCTCCAAGTGGAGCAGAAAGGCGAACTGAACTGTGTGCTCCACAGCCACTGTTTCAACTGCACAGCACTTCTACCCTGCAGTTAGCAAGATGTGGCAGAGGTAGGGGAAACACTGGGCTGGTGAATTGGGAGGAGACCTATTCTGAAGGGAGGGGGCTAGATTTGAACATCTGGGGATGAACATCAGAGGGCGAGCTGGAGCTGTGTGTGTGGCGGGGGGAATCAGCAACAAACCTGAGCTCCTGCACCTTCTTCTTCCTCCCCTCACCTGGGTATTTGCCCCTCTCTTCCCTTCCCCCTGGGTATTTACCCTTCTCTTCCCCCTTCC
>NW_020664453.1:242208-242999 GCF_002925995.2 Terrapene triunguis
TCGGGGTGGGAACCGGCCTTTCCCCCGGGACGGCAGGGCCAGGGCATCCTCCCATGGCACAGCCCGTCAGACGGGGGGCGCGGGAGCGGCCAGAGTGTCGCCCCCCCCACCGGCCCTGCGCTTCGGTGTGTCCGGGACCCCGGTGGAGAGCGCTTTGGGCAGAAGGTGCCATAGAAACGCCATTGGCTGCCCCCAGGCGTGTGAAAAGCCAGAGTCAGGCCTCAAACACCATGAGATGGGTGTGAAAGAAACGATTTCGAAAAAGAACAATAAATTCTGGGCCAGTTTTGTTTACCGCCTGGTTTCTGAGTCTTCATGGGGCCACTCGGGTGGTGTTTTTTGAGCTTTGGGTGCAACCATAAGGGTTAGAAACTTCCCTTCTGGTTTCAAATGGAAACAGAGATTCTGAGCAAAGGACTTGAATCCAGAAGCTGGAGCTTTATGAAAAATATGGCAAGACGCGAGAGTTGGCAAAACTGAATATGACCTGCCCCTGTGTAGCTCTACTTCACTTGTCTCACCTTTCCTGGTTCAGACTTCTTAATTTTTCTCTTGCTCATATTAATAATCTGCTTCTGCATCTATACTGAACTCTCCAGAGCAACTTTGGGATGAAGAGTATGTCTACACTACGGAGACTACACCTGCATAGCTATTGAGGCATAGTCCTGTAGTATGAAGACAGCCTTTGCCATCACAAGTTTTTCTGTCTGCATAGAACACCACCTCCCTGACCAAAGCAACAGAGGGTCCTGTGGCACCTTTAAGACTAACAGAAGTATTGGGAGCAT